>NW_028238785.1:0-300000 GCF_021556685.1 Rattus norvegicus
CTTAGCCCAAAAGCCCTGGATCTGAGCTACTTTGGTGCATTCTCCTGAGCAGGATCCCAGACACAGCTCAGAATTGGGGCTGTGCATGGACTTTGGTGCTGGCAGCAGGTGGCTTAGCCATAAAGTGCCGAGCTTTCCCATCTGTGCCCACTCAAACTCCTCTGTTTCATTTTAGGTGTGTTTGGTATAGTTTTGAGACAGGGTATCTTGTAGCAGCCCAACTCCTTTGAGCAACAATGTAACATAAAAATAACCTTGAATTCAAGATCCTCCAACCCCTCTGTCCAAGTCCTGGAATTAAGACCTCCAGCTGTGACCATTTTACTGCAGCATAGGATCCATCTGTATTAGAGTGAGCTTTGGAAATACTGGAGCTCCGACTGTTCCTTAGAATTCAGGTTTCCTTAATTCTTAGCAGGAGTTTTGTGATGATGCTGATGAGAGAGTCAGGAGTTACACTGGGGAGAGGTAACAGTCCTGGCAGCCCTGAGTGCTCAGTGAAAGTCAAGAGAGAAGTCTGCTGATTAGCACCTGAGTGAAAGTGGGAGGATTCAGAGTTCAAGAACAGTCTCAGTTACATACCTAAGACCATATTGCAACATTTTTGTTTCATTTTTGGCTTGTTTTCTTTGAGACAAGGTGTTAATATATAGCCCTGGCTGTCCTGGAACTCACAATGCCTCTACCTCCCAACGGACGGTATTAAAGGCATGTGCCAACATGCACTGTCACTAATTAATTTTTAATTAAGCATGCTGGCACAATCCAGTAATCCAGTGCTTAAGAGGCCGAGGCAGGCAGATATCTGGCTTCCTGACAAGTCTGATCTACAGAGAGCATGTCAGAATAGCCAGGGCCCAAACAGAGAAACCCTGTCTCAAAAAATAAACAACAAAATGAATTTGTTTTAAAGAAGAGAGGAACGATTTAACAGAGAATTAGAGGCCGAGATCCAAATGATATGGGCTAGTGCAGAGCCTAGTTTTCTGAGATGAAACTGGACACCATGGGGTTAGCTGGGGATTCTCATCTTGGACTGGGAGACAGAGGGTGACTTCAGGCATGGAAAGCCCAATCAGTCATTAGTCAGGATTCTCAATCAAGAGGGTGTTGTAAGATCCAAAATGTGTGAGCAGTGTTCTGCATGAGACTAGAAGTACCCCTGCCTACCCATACAAAACAAGCCAATGAAGAGTAATCACAAGCATACGTCTGGAGGTCCATGAGAGGTTAACGTCCACCTTAGTGTGGATTATTCAGAGCACAGGTGGAGAGGAATAGAAGAGCTGATGGTGGCTGAGGCAGGAGAGGAGTTCGGGTGTGAATTTGAGCCAGTAAAGGAGCTTGTAGGTCGGGCAGAGCAATGAGAGGTCTAACAACATAGCTGTTGAGATCCTTCAGATTAATTTGTCTTAAGAGCCTCATGCCATAGCCAAGGACAGGAGTACATCTGACTATTGGGTGGCTGGGCTCACATAGCCCAACAGGTTTGGCCTTACATCTGTGGGATCCAAGTCTCTCCCTTTAGACATAGCCATGGTGAAGGTGTAGCAGTGAAGGTGCAGATGGCTTTGCAATGCTTGGCTTATGGAGTTGAGTACTTCATGCTCCACAGAGCTAGGAATTGTCCTAGAAGCCAGGGAGGCTGAGCATGAGGAAGACAGGTCTCCAGGAGAGAGAAATGATAACCAAAGCCACTAAGAACTTCCTGAATCACAATGTCTGTTAACCATATATTTTATTTACTTATTTTTATGGCCTGAGTGTTTCACCTAATAAATGCTTGTGCACCATGTGGTATGTCTGGTGCCCATGAAGTCCAGAACGATTCCATTGAACTGCAATTACAGGCTAATAGGAGCCACCATGTGGGCACTGGGAACTGAACCCTGGTCTTCTGCTCTTAGCCACTAAACCACCCATCTCTTCAGCATCCCCCCCCCATTGTATTGTCATTAAGATTTAACCATTTGGCCTTCAGTATTTGAATTAATGCAGATGTGACAAGAGTTATAGTTAACATGATGGTTCAGGCATAGACAGGCAGGCATCTCATTGTATACAAAATATAAATTCTTTCTTTCTTTCTTTGTTTCTTTCCTTCTTTCTTTCTTTCTTTCTTTCTTTCTTTCTCTCTCTCTTTCTTCCTTCCTTTCTTTCTCTCTTTCTTTCTTCCTTCCTTCCTTTCTTTCTTTCTTCCTTTCTTTCTTTCTTTCTTTCTTTCTTTCTTTCTTTCTTTCTTTCTTTCTTTCTTTATCTTTCTTTGTTTTACTCTTGGAAACAGGGTTTCTTTTGTGTAGCTAACCTGGAACTAGCGCTGTAGAGGGAGCTGGCCTAGAATTCACAGAGATGTGTCTGCCTCTGCCTCCCAAGTATTAGGATCAAAGGCCTGTGCCACCACCACCACACATCCTTCTGTTTTAAAGTAAAAATGTAGCCCTACATGGCAGCACGAGTTTAGTACCAGTATAGACATTTTTCTAGAGTTCCTAAAGGGCTTGCTGCCTTCCCCTTTAGCCCTGGCTAACTGTGGGAGCTCCACACCTATGGGGTTTGCTTCATAAGAGTCTGGAGGATGAGGTCACAGGCTGATATATCTGTGTACAGCAAAGGATGCTTGGTGAAGATCAAATGGGTACAGATCAGCAGGTAAAGGCTCTGCCACCCAGCCTCATGGCCTCAGTTTGATCATGGATGAGAGCAGAGAACTGAGTCCACATTGTGTCCTCTGCTCTCCATGTGCATATCATGGCACAGGAAGACCACAAACTACATAAAATGTAAAATGCTGAAATGCTGAGAGAAGAGGCCTATGGTAGGCGTCTCCTACACCTGAGATTCCAACCGCCAAAAGCAGGGAGTAGAGAGTGAGGATGCACAGTGCACACAGGTCAGGACAAGGCCATGTTACTGAAGCCTCCATGTCTGGTGAGCAGGCTCTGGGCCACCATGAGGGACATCAGGAGCTTCTGCACTTTGTAGAATTACAGGGTTCCATGTTACCTCACATGCCCATGATTTGCCCCCTACTGCAGGGAGAAGCCAACACCAGAAGCCTCCAGCTCCCAGCCCTGCTTTTGCCAAGAAGGTTTATCCAGAAGAGCTTGGAAGTCCCTGGACCTGGAGTCTCAGGTGGTTGTGAGCCACCTGACCCTGGTGCTGGAGACTGAACTCAAGTCTTCTGCAAGAGCAGCAAAGACCCGTGCACTGCCTGGCCCAGCCAGGGCTGTGAAATGGTGTTTATTTTCATCTGAACAAGCCCAACAACAGTTTAGGTCCCTAGAAGCCACATGAACCTGGATGCAGTAGTGTCTGTCATCCAGCCCTTCCGACAGGGAGACTGGAGCCTAAAGTGGACAGTCTCTAGGATTAGGGGAAGGGCTAGCCTAGCATACACAGCCATGGACCAGAGGTAGAAGGTGAGGACCTGTGCTCAGGTTGTCCCTGACCTTTACACAGGCACATGAGTACCTGTATTCACAGAAACGCCATACAGACATAGGTGAGAAAAGAAATAAAACAAACAACATTGAAAATACAATATACTGGGGCTGGAGGGATGGCTCAGTGGTTAAGACCACTGACTGCTCTTCCAGAGGATCTGAGTTCAATCCCCAGCAACCACACTGTGTCTCATAACCATTTCTAATCTCATCTACTACCCTCTACTGTTGTGTCTGAAAACAGAGACAGTGTACTAGTATGGACAAAATAAATATTTTGTTAAATCCTTTTCTTAAAAAAAAAACCTCTCCTGTGACACATGATCATTGTGTGATTCCAGATGTCCCTAAGTCAGTAAAGTCCTATTGCTACATGGTCACCAGTTGTGTCAGCCTTGGTAGTAGAGTGGCACAGTTGAAAAGATGCTGGTCACAGTGACCAGGCAGCCTAGAAAGCTCACCATGTGCAGAGAAGGCTGTGCTGTGTCCTAGTCCTCTACCCCACACTGCCACCTCATCCCTACGAATAGAGCAAAAAGAACAGATGAGGAATGTTCCAGGTCTCTTTCCTCTTTGATTGCCTTACTAACCTAGCCCCTGTGCTACATGTAACCTTGTCAAATCCTCTGTCCCATCCCTAAGCCCTCATACCTGTCAGATAAGACAGGGATCTTGCTTTGGGGGGAAGCTCTGGTCCCTCTCTGTCCTAAGAGGCCCTGAGCCATCGCTGAATTGTGTCATCTGAGGATTGAGGGACGTCCATAGCCAGTGCTCTGACTTCCAGGAAGGTTCGAGGAAGGTGGTCCTCTTCCTGTGGTGCCTCTAGTAGGAACAGCCCACACTTGGGCCCAGCTCCCACTATCAGAAAAAGGCAGGTATGTCTGGTCTTTGCACAGCTCTCCAGCTGAATGAACAGTGCATCTCTCCTCTCTCTCTTGCAGGAAGTCTCCAGTCACTGGTGCAGGTGCTGTTCCCAAGACAAAGGAAAGGAGAGTGCAATCTGAGGGCTCCCAGGATCCTTTTTAAAAAGTGTCTGCATTGTCTTCATTAATGTTTCTGTTTAATTTTTTATTCCATGTGTATTGATCTCATTGTAGGGGTGTGCATTCCAAATCATGAGTGTTGAAGGTGGAGGAAAAAGCATGGGAGTTACTTTATCCTACCGTGCGGGGTCCCAGGCTCTGAACCAGGTCGTTGAGCTGGGCTACAAAGAGCTTTCAAACTGAATTTCCTGCTGGCTCTGATTTCAGGGAGAGCATCTCATAGAGCCCAGACTGGCCAGTAAACTACTGATCCTCCTGCCTCAAGTTTTGCCATCTAGTTCATGAAAGGGTTGAGTTATTGACATGAGGAACTGGGGATGGGCAGAGGTGCATGACTGAGGCTATCTCTACTTAGTGGCATGCCTTTGGGGACTGATAGTTTTCATCACTGAGGTGTCATTTGACTGCACAGGTCCTCTGGAGAGATGGAGTCTCTTTTGCCAGGGCATCAGGCTCTCAAGAGAGGCCTTGAAGGTGGAGGTCTGGAGGCCAGGCCTGCATTCCTCTTCAGAAGCTGCACTGCCCACTCTGGACAGTGCTTTAGCACAGCGTCACATATCCAGTTCTACCCTGAGACCTGCTGATAAAGAATGTCCATCCTGGGACTAAACTCGCGCTGCCATGTAGGGCTACATTCTTCCTTTAAAACAGAAGGATAAGCAGTGGTGGTGGCACATACCTTTGATCCTAACACTTTGGAGGCAGAGGCAGACAGATCTCTGTGAATTCTAGGCCAGCTTCCTCTACAGAGCCAGTTCCAGATCAGCTACACAAAAGAAACCCTGTCTCCAAGATTAAAACAGAGAAAGAGAAAGAAAGAAAGGAAGAAAGAAAGGAAGGGAGGGAGGGAGGGAGGGAGGGAGGGAGGGAGAGAGAGAGAGAGAGAGAGAGAGAGAGAGAGAGAGAGAGAAAGAAAGAAAGAAAGAAAGAAAGAAAGAAAGAAAGAAAGAGAAAGAAAGAAAGAAAGAAAGACGTCACTGACACTGGGCGGCTGAAGGCTCTTGCTGCCTTCAGTTTGTTGTCCTATTAACCTGGTAGCTTCATTTCTTGAGAAGCTTGGGCAGAAGAGGTGTAGAGGAACAAGGTCCAGCTGAGAGGAGGAATCCAGAGTGTTCCATGGTTGGCAAACAGGCTCTGAGATCTGGCCTGTGCACTCAGGCCAGTGTAACTGTTTGTCTTAGCTCCAGGCTCAAGAGGCTTGAATTGACCCAGGATCAGAATACCACAAGTGTCCTGTGTTTTCCGAGCTTTCTCATGGTTGCAAGCTCTGGGTAGACTCATGTTACTTTTCCATCATTCCCTGAGCTCTAGGTGACTCAGATGAATCATGGAGAGATCTCTAAACCTATGCCAGTACAGCAGTGACATCATGGCAGTATCCTCTAGGGTTCCAGGACTGGATCTTTTTTTTTTTTCTTTCTCTGCTGATATAAGGAATAAGACATCCTATAAAACAGCGCCAATCCTTCCTAGAGCTGAAGCCCAGAACACACAAGACTCCCCCAGTGATGGGCCCATCTTAGAAGGTGTGGGATGTTTTATGGCTTAGGTTGTTTCACGGTGAGTGAGAAGTGACTAATATGCACACATGTAGCTGCTTGGGAGCTGGAGAGGCCATAGGACCCCCTAGATCTGATTCTGCACATGACTGTGAACATCCACGTGCTGGGATCTGAATTCTGGTCCTCAATCACTGAGCCATCCCACTGGCCCCTGGCTGTCCCTTTCTAGAATGTTTCTGTATTTTTTCCTACTTGATGCCTTGATACTAGCTCCTAGTCCAAGGGCCTACATACCAGATGAATTCTATAAATGTCTTATAAACACTAAGTATCCTGTGAAGGTTACTATCACCCTGTGCCTAACAGGAAGGCTGAGGAATCCAGTCTGCAGCAAATAGAAGGCCGAGTGCTTTTCCTGTCATTCAGCATGAAGGGCCAGGCCTGCTTTTCACTGCAGGGTCCTGGTTATGCTATGGGTCTTCCTGGTACAGCAGTTGTATCCTATGACAAACGATGTGTCTCCTGCAGGAGGAAGAGTGGTCGAGTCATGGTGCCTGCAATATGACAAGAAAACGAAAAAGGTGATGAAGTCCTTTACTCCCAGAGCCACTGGGAGTGGGTGAGGTGGAGGGCAAGTAGGGAGACAGTGGAATCCTGAAGGACACTGTTGGGACCTTTGCCAGGTGCCACTGTGACATCCAGGCTTGGACACAGGGATGAGTCTGGGTAGTCTAGCATCAGCATATGTCAGTCTCCATGGTCTATGGCCCCTGCACCTCCTCACTGCTCCTCTTGCTTTGGAGACCTCAATTTTGCCAAGCCTTTTCTTCAGGACCATCCCCTGAATCATCCAGGTGGCTCCTAAGAGACAGGCACTGACAGCAGACATTTGGTATGGATCACAGGCGAAATTGTCATGGGGCTTTGTGCCATCCTACCCAGAATGCTGTGAAAGGCCCCACTTTGGTGGTGGTCACTTCTGGAATGTCCTGTGTGATAGTTTCAGCTCTGAATAACAAGGCTAGCAGTTTCTACTGCTGCCCACACAGGCCTCCAGCACCCTGAAAGCTGCAGTGCTCACCTAGAAGGGAAGCACATTCAGGACAGGAAGAGCCCTGAGGAGCTCAGTCAGCTTCCTGGTCATCCCTGCAGGGACACCTCACCTCTGCAGTGTGTGGTCATCCCTGCAGTGACACCTCACCCCTGCAGTGTGTGGTCATGCCCTGAGTGACACCTCACCCCTGCAGTGTGTGGTCATCCCCGCAGTGACACCTCACCCCTGCAGTGTGTAGTCATCCCTGCTGTGACACCTCACCCCTGTAGTGTGTGGTCATCCCTGCAGTGACACCTCATCCCTGCAGTGCAGGCCTTTGTTCCTGTGGCCTTCAGGTTCCGGATTATCTGTTAAACTCAGTTTATAATCAGAATGTGGCATGGTGGCACATACTTCTCATCCCAGCACTTGGGAGGCTTAGTCAAGAGAATCTCCTGAGAACAGGAGTAGGAGGACAGCCTGGCCAACCCATCAGGTGTTACCTGCAGGTCTAGTTCCAGACATAATCCTAGCATGCAGTCATCCCCGGCCATGCAGGGAAAGCATCATGGCACACCAGGAAGCCAGTGAGGCCCATGTTGCTTGACTGGGCAGCTACTTGTTAGCCATAAGGACTAGGGCTCAGAGTGCCCAGAGGCTGTGAGACTGAGGGTTTCAAGGACCCAGCAGCAGGCCAGATGGTCTCAGCCTGGACTCGATACTGAAGAAGGAAGGAGCCCTGAGTCCTGGGCCAAAGCTGTTAGTAGCCCCATGACCTGGGCTGCTGGTGGCTGCTGGGGTCAGGAGCAGTGTCTTAGTGGGTCCTGCTGTGGTGAGAGAGAGCAGCAGAACTTCTGGAGGACAGAGAGGGAGCAAAATAGAATGGGAAGCCAGTGTAGAGATCTCAGAGTGTTTGTGTGAAGCAGAGCTAGGAAGTGGGTTGCAGGGGCAGGGGAGCAGCAGGCTGTGCCTGTAGAGATGAGTCAGCCCAAGGGCAGAGTTGTCAGAGCCCAGCAGCATGGAGTGGGAGAGTATCTCAGGGGAGGGGCTCCTGTCCCTCCAGGACAGTCTCCATCAGAGACTGAAGGGCTGGGCCTGAGAGGCAAGGGGAATTAGGGATGAGGGAGAGACTGAAGAGATGTGGGAAAAGGATGCACCTAGGAGTGAAGCAGGGCCCCCAATGTGGGATGTCTGAGGCCCGACAGAGTTGGATGTTGCTGATCCTACATTAGGCCAGGCCAGAGGGCCCAAGCTCCAGCAGCCAGAAAGGAAGCCAAAGTGTCTGAGGAGGCCTGCATCAGATTGAGTCTCATGAGGGTCCCACCTGTGGCCAAGGCAGGATTTGTTGAAAGCAAGGTTGTGGGTATAATTGTCCTCACCTCTGAAGGGAATAGGTGGCCATGGCTCTCACAGGTACTGACAGTGCAGGGACAGGAGACCTATGGACTGACCTTACTGCCACAGGGCGGCTGAAGGCTCTTGCTGCCTTCAGTTTGTGGTTGTATTAACCTGGTAGCTTCACTTCTTGAGAAGCTTGGGTGGATGAGGTGTAGAGGAAGAAGGTCCAGCTGAGAGGAGGAATCCAGAGTGTTCCATGGCTGGCAAACAGGTTCTGAGATCTGGCCTGTGCACTCAGGCCAGTGTAACTGTTTGTCTTAGCTGCAGGCTCAAGAGGGTTGAACTGACCCAGGATCAAACACCACATGTGCCCTGTGTTTTCCAAGCTTTCTCATGGTTGCAAGCTCTGGGCGAACTCACATGGACTTTTCCATCATTCCCTGAGCTCTAGGTGACTCGGATGGATCATGGAGATATCTCTAAGCCTATGCCAGCACAGCAGTGACATCATGGCAGTGTCTTCTAGGGTTCCAGGACTGGATTTTTTTTTCTCTCTGCTGAAATAAGGAATAAGACATCTTATAAAACAAGGCCAAGCCTTCCTAGAGTTGAAGCCCAGAACACACAAGACTCCCCCAGGGATGGGCCCATCCAAGAAGGTGTGGGATGTTTTGTGGCTTAGGTTGTTTCACGGTGAGTGAGAAGTGTCTAAGACGCACACATGTAGCTGCTTGGGAGCTGGGGAGGTCATGGGACCCCCTAGATCTGATTCTGCAGATGACTGTGAACATCCATGTGCTGGGATCTGAACTCTGGTCCTTAATCACTGAGCCATCCCACTGGCCCCTGGCTGTCCCTTCCTAGAATGTTTCTGTATTTCCTCCTACTTGATGCCTTGATGCTGGCTCCTAGCCCAATGGCCTATATACAAGATGAATTCTATAAATGTCTTATACACACTAAGTATCCTGTGAAGGGTACTAGTGCCCTGTTTATAACAGGAAGGCTGAGGAATCCAGTCTGCAACAAAGAGAAGGCCGGGTGCTTTTCCTGTCATTCAGCATGAAGGGCCAGGCCTGCTTTTCATTGTAGCGTCCTGGTTATGCTATGGGTCTTCCTGGTGCAGCAGTCCTGTTCTGTGACAAACGATGTGTCTCCTGCAGGAGGAAGAGTGGTCGAGTCACAGTACCTGCAATATGACAAGAAAATGAAAAAGGTGATGAAGTCCTTGACTCCCAGAACCACAGGAAGTGGGTTAGGTGGAGGGCAAGTAGGGAGACAGCTGAATCCTGAAGGACACTGTTGGGACCTTTGCCAGGTGCCTCTGTGACATCCAGACTTGGACACAGGGATGAGTCTGGGTAGTCTAACATCAGCATATATCGGTCTCCATGGTCTATGGCCCCTGCACCTCCTCACTGCTCCTCTGGCTTTGAAGACCTCAATTTTGCCAAGCCTTTTCTTCAGGACCATCCCCTGAATCATCCAGGTGGCTCCTAAGAGACAGGCACTGACAGCAGACATTTGGTATGGATCACAGGCAAAATTGTCATGGGGCTTTGTGCCATCCTACCCAGAATGCTGTGAAAGGCCCCACTTTGGTGGTGGTCACTTCTGGAATGCCCTGTGTGATAGTTTCAGCTGTGAATAACAAGGCTAGCAGTTTCTACTGCTGCCCACACAGGCCTCCAGCTCCCTGAAAGCTGCAGTGCTCACCTAGAAGGAAGCACATTCAGGACAGGGAGTGCCCTGAGGAGCTCAATCAGTTTCCTGGTCATCCCTGCAGGGACACCTCACCCCTGCAATGTGTGTAATCCCTGCAGTGACACCTCACCCCTGCAGTGTGTGGTCATCCCTGCAGTGACACCTCACCCCTGCAGTGTGTGGTCATCCCTGCAGTGTGTGGTCATCCCTGCAGTGACACCTCACCCCTGCAGTGTGTGGTCATCCCCTGAGTGACACCTCAGCCCTGCAGTGTGTGGTCATCCCTGCAGTGATGCCTCACCCCTGCAGTGCAGACCTTTGGGCCTGTGGCCTTCAGGTTCCGGATTATCTGTTAAACTCAGTTCATAATCAGAATGTTTTGTGTTCAGCCTCTGCCTGGACTGTACTCCAAGAAGAGTTCAAGGGTTTCTGTGGCAACATCTAGCGACCAAGCCTTAGCAAAAGGATTCTCACATCACCCTGCAGGCAGATTCCCATAGTCATCCCTAGTCTATTTAAGCTGCTGCTGAAGTTGCCTTGAAGGCATAGCCACAGCGACCCCGTGTGTTCAGAGGTGATGTTTTCATTCAGGAACCTGATGCTGAGTCTTCTCCTAACCCAGCAGGCGGTCCCTGCATCAGGCTGGAGTTTTGAGTTTCTGAGTTGTCCTGATAACACCTGCTGTGTTCTCCTGGGGCAGAATGGATCTCAGAAGGTCTGGGCCAGTCTCACTGGTTGAGAATTCTTGCAAAGCCTCATCTCCAATTCCTGAGGGAAGGTGTAGGTTAGGAGAATGCCTGGATTTGAAATTCAGTGTTTTCAGATTTCAGGATTGGATGAGGGGTACTCAGCATGTGCATGTGTCCATGTCTCTGTATGCATGCACATGCAGGCCAGGGATGGACACCAGCAACCTTCCTCAGTCACCCTATGCCTCTCACACAAAGGAGCTCTCACACAGAAGCTGTGGCTCACAGATTAGGCTGGTCAGGCTTAGAGTCCCAGAGATTCTTCTGCTGTTCTTCAAAACTTTGAATGTGTGTGTGTGTGTGTGTGTGTGTGTGTGTGTGTGTGTGTGTGTGAGAGAGAGAGAGAGAGAGAGAGAGAGAGAGAGAGAGAGAGAGAGAGAGAGATTCTACCAGCTTGTACAACCATGCATGCACATATGGATGCCAGAGGGAAATATCTGGTGTCTTCCTTTTCGAACAGGGTCCTAATCAACTATCAGGTCTCTATACCTTAATATCTAGCAGGGGTCCCAGCGTGAGCATTGCCAGGGCATACACATGCTTGGCTGTCAGGCAGGCAAGAGGCAGAGATCTTGTTCTATTCTTCATGGTTAATGCTCTTAGTGCCCTTGAGGGCCTGGCTGACACCTGCCTGGAGACTGCTGGATCTGATGCTGGCCTAGACAGCCAGGGCTATTGATGATGGATGCCCAAAGTGGCCCTCATTCTTGGCAAACTTCTCTCTTCTAGTTTGAATATGCTTGAGTGTTTAATGCAAGGACTGGGTTTTAGTTTTCCTCTTCCATCCTGCTGCCTCCTTGTTTTCTTCAGCAGGTCACCTGCCCTAGTGAGGAAAGAGAAGTGTGTGAACCACAGCACCACCCTCCCATGCTTCTGCTTGCTGGTCTGTGGTATCTGTTGATGGAGAACCGTTCCTGTGGCGGTCGGTCCTGTTGCTGTTTGTGAGTTTTGAGGATTTACGTCAGTGTAGTAGTGTGCATAGTCATCCTGGGAAACCCCACAGGAAGTTGGTCCCCAGGTTTCAGCACACAGAAGCACAGGCTAGAAGAGATGCCCAGGTGTTGAAGGAGGTCCGGTAGATGTGCTGTTAGTTTCCTGTGTCTGATGCATGATTGTCCCTTGCTTAATAAAATGTATACACAAAACTCTTTAAGTGTCCCACTGACCTCTGAGAAAGAACATCACTGGGAAGATGGCTTTGAACTCTTAACTCCCTGTTCCTGTCCTCATAACAGGTTTCTGTAGCAACCAAAGGAGAGAAGCCACCTGAGGGAAGGAAGTCCAAGACAGTGCCTAGGAGCAGAAGTAGGGTCTGGCTGTAGAGGGGACAAGTGGCTGGGTATAGGGACTCTAGGATCAGAAAAGAGGCTGTCTGGCATCTCCCACAGCAACGAAGACAGTCACGCATAGTCATGCTCAAAGGCCAGTCTGATCCAGACTGTCCCTCATTTCCCAGGCGATTATAGATGGTGTCAGGTAGCAGTTGAAAACTGGCCATCAGGGCATGATTCAAGTGTTTATTAAGGTATCATGGCATCAAGGGTTTATGAGGGAATAGCCATAGGTACACAGAATGACTTGCAGATCCAGAGAGCAGGGAGGGAATAGTCAGGAGCTCCTGCTTGCTGCTGTCTTAGGGGTTCTACAGAAATCCCAGTGGCACTTGGGAAGTGGAGGCAATATCAATTAGGCATTGTGGCCACATGGGGAGACTGAGACCAGCCATGTGCTGTGGCATCAGAACACTGATCAGCGATGACAAAATGGAACATAAAACACTGGTTGCTCAGCTTTGATACTGCTGACTGCTGACGTGGCCAGGGGCCATCCGGTTCACCAAAGGCTCAGCCAACAGTTGTCTCTCCACTCAACAAAAGTCAAAGAGTGGCCCAGCTCCACAACCAAATATGTGCCCACATTGCAATGGCTCCGGTACTGTTTCACCTCAGCTGCGGAGATCTCAGGATCCATGAGTGTCCAGCACGCACACACCCGAAAGAGACAGTCTTAGGGGTCGTAGGCAGCACTGAGGGTGGTGAGCCTCTGCCTCACGGCTCAACGGCCCTGACCTTGGCATTGTTTGGGCACAGGAGAGCAAAGTGATGGGGACAGACAACCTGCAGTCTACCATGCTGGAAGGGCATGACTAACACTGATTGATCACATCCATGTGACTACTGAAGCTTTTCCTGCTCTCTGTAGTGGTGACCTTACAGAAACCATGCACACCCGGTTTAGACTGTATTAAAGTAGCCACCATTTCAGGGTTCCCTGCAAGGTACCATGGGACAGCAGTAGCATGAGTCTGCATGTATCTCGACAGTTTTCACTAGGGACCAAACACACACACACACACACACACACACACACACACACACACACACACACACACACACATACACACACTTTACTGACATGGTGCACATTCTTTGCACACAGAAGAAAGTGAGTAGTAGTGAAAACACACCAAACATGGAATTGATGGAGGGAGCTGTGGGCGGAAGCCTGGGCTTAGAGTTACTTAAAGGCCCTGTGCAGGCTCTCCTTCTGTTGGAGGAGAAACTTCAAGTGCAATGTGGTTCTTTATTTTCTTTCTCTAAAGCACAGAGGGCTAGGGTGGATCTCAGGGCTTTGAGCATGTTCGGCAAGTGCAGTCACAATGAATTAAATCCTAGGGCTGGAACCCTATTAATCTTCTACAGAATTACAGAGCAGCCTGGATGAAGACTCTCAGCTGAAAAGGTGGACATCTCAAGACAGGCACTGGACAATGGCTGACAGATTTGACTGAAGACTGGAAATGTTTTGATATCTCACAGGAAAAGAACGACCCTCCCACTACATTGTACTCTAAGGACAGTTTATTCAGGTTAGGATGACATGAACTATTGTCTCATGTCACAGATGTCAGCACAAAGTATCCAAGGTGTTGTATGCCAATGGTAGCATTAACAGAACAAAGCACACAGTGTCATGAAGACATAAATCATGAGTTTGTGTAGCAAGACCCAGGCCTCTTCCAGGTTCTTAGATAGTAACTGAGAACCTCAAATACGGTAGTGATGTGATAGTGTGGGGTGAATCTAGTTACAACTAGTTTTGACACAGATGACACTTTTTGTGTCATGGTCAGCTTATAATGAATGACTAGACCTAAGCATGAGAGTAACCAAATACTACATTGCTTCTCTAGCTGCTGAGCTTTTAAAAGCCCTGGGGTGACAGCAAGCTTTTGTGGACATACTGGATTGGTTCTTCTGTACTTTAACTCTCTGAGTCACCTCCACTCACAGTAAGTTAGTTCAATTCCATAAATTGGAAATCAGTCACCTGGAAAAAATACATTCTCAATACGATCCCAGATTGGCCATGGAAAAAGGGTAGCTTGAACTGTCCCACCTAGGTTCTGGGCTTGCACAGGCCTGCTCTCCAACAGAAACCTCTGTTCACAGCTGCAGGCTACATTCACTATGGATGCTCTGGAGGTTCCTCCCTAAACTGCTTAGATTAAAATAATTTTCTTGCTAACAATCAAAAAACTGATTATGCCAATCTGGCCTACAAGAAGCTAGTTTCTATTCTGTATTTTATCAGATGTGTATAATACATATGGTCATCATTGATATTAGGTGAAAGATCTGCTCTACTATGGACACTAAGTGATGCTGAAGGATGATCCTGACCCACACTGAGCAGTGGGAATACCAGAGCCCTGTAGGGATGCCTGGCAACCTAACACGTTGAGCACGCACAGCTCAGTAAGTTCCCTGTGAATACACATCTCCTGAGATCTCTCTATTTAATCATAGGTGATCTTGTCCACCTAATACAGCACCTCCTGTGGAATAACAAAAGCCACCTGCAGGAGCTGTGGTGATGACTCACAGGGTAGAGCATCTGCTGCTCTCTCAGAAGAACCACAAGGACCCTAACATTTGGGTAAAGCATGTCAGTGATTACATCATAAAGTGTGTGTCCGAGAAACAGCCACATTATCCACACAAAAGACACTGTCACACTGGGTACACCTTGGTGACTTTGAATTCACTTATTAGCCCAGGCTCCATGGAACATGCAGAGATCCATCTGTAGCTGTCAGTTCTAGGTCCACAGGAAGGGACAGAACCCTTGAGTAAGAAAGATGGTCTTAAGAGTCAAGAGATAGAATTCAATTTTTATTTTTATGTGCTCCAGTTGCTGTGGCCCATTGCTAGAAAGGTCAGCTTAAACCTGCAGCCCCCCTGGCAGGAAGCTCAAAATACACTGCCCAGAACTTACTCCACATTCCCCAGAAGTGCTGTCTTTCTCCATCATTACTTTGAGACGAAAGGCCAGACTCCTTCACTCTAGTCTCTCCAGAATCGACGTTCCCCCTCCCAAAAAGCTTGCGAAGACGGGAAAACATGTCTTAGCTTGTAACCGCCAGACTCAGACTGAGAGAAACTAGGGCACTGGTTGTCACTACAACACTAGTGACATCACAGAGGATGCCAGAACTCTCTAGGAGACAATAGAATGTCCAAGAAGGGACAGCTGATGTCATGGGGAGCAGACTTTGCCTCCTGCTAATGTTCTCCCTGTACTGAGCATAAGCAGAGGTGCCCTTTCCAGGAGCCTTTCCTGGGGCAGAGCCACTGAGCATCTCTTGCTTCCAAAGCCAAATTTTCCTCAAGGCTTGATTATAAAAAACCTTAGTAATTCCTATGCATCTAAATGAATGTTTCCTTTCAAATCTTTCCCAAAAAATGTCTCATCAAATTGTCCTCCTTCACCAATGTTAGCCATTAAAACTTCCTGAGATTTCACACCAGCTTGAATATGCAGTCAAAAGTTCTCCTGTCTCATTCTGTACAGGTGCTTTATATCACATCAAGAAATAGTCTGCATGGTGGGTTACAACACGGGCGTGTGTTAGGGGAACACTCATGAAGTCATGTGCTTAGCAATCGACAATTGCCAGAATATTCCTTAGGAGAAAGAGTTGAAGTCTTTATGGTGCTAGGAAAAGTGTGGAGACCAGTTGGCAGAGGAAAGTACAATATTGGGACCACGAGTAAAGGGAACCCTTGCTGCTTGTGGGGTTCTCTTCTCTTTACCAATGTTGCCAAAGGAGCATGCTCACAGGCCTGAGTAAGATACATCATGTGCTTCTATCAGAAAAATAAAATAGTCAAGAGATATAGGGGATGCACATAAACGGCTAAATGGTGCTTATCCATTAAGTGGATAGAGCAAGGTCCCAGCACCTGTACACTGGGAAATGGCCACCCCACCAAACACAAAACCATCTATCATAGTAAATAATGAATACTTTATAGAATGCACACATTAACACTGATAGATCACTTCCGTAGTTCAAATTTTGGGGGCAAATTCATATAGCAACTTATATAGCAAAAAATAAGAAAGAAAGAGAAGAGAAAAAGTCAAAACAAAAAGCTCAAGCTTCTCTCTCATATGAAGATTGCAGGAAGTGTTATATGGTAGTCAGTTCTGATTAGGCCATTTTAGATAGAACAGTGCATAGTGACCCTTAATGTGATGGGCCCTATATAAAGATTTTTGCAATATTGGAATTTTAACAAACCTCATCCAGAACATACAGAAGAGGCAAGGATGTGATCACCATGTCCTTGCTCTCTATCAGGGTATTTTTCTGCGTCCTTGATTGTCAGGCATCTAACAGCAACAATCTGAAATAGCTGATAGACATGGGAAAACGTGGCTAAAACTATAGTTGTGGGTTACACACCTCAACTGTCAAAGGCTAATGCTGTCCTCACAGTCCTTGGAGGCCACTCTTGTAAGCCTATGTATTGGAAAGTGGAAAGAGGTTCATCTGAGCTCAGAGTGAACCTGGCCAGCCAGGGAGAGGGCAACATGTGATACTTGAGATCCTGTCTAAAACCAGCACAGAAACCCACACTTCATTCAAAGCATCATCTACTAATTCTCGATTATCTACCATTCTCTCCCTACCAGCCGTTCAGTTTGGAATGGTAGAAAAAAAACTGGAACTGATCTTTCTATTCTAAGGACCTTGATCTCTCTTTCCTTAGGTCCACATTAAGAGTGCATACAAATGGATACCACCATCTGAACATCTTAGTATTTTCTACTCTGTATATGTAGCATAATACTGTGCCTATGACAATCAAGCGTCCTTGAGTGTTGTTGCCCCATCAAGAAGTGTGAAGAACTGAGGCCAATCCTCAGGGATCCTTTCGAGGGATTAGAAGAATGCCATCAGAGATACTCCACTTCTTTGTCCTTAGATTAAATCAAGTTGACACAATGTGAACCTGGTGGGCTATTTAACCATGCAGCTTTCTCCCAACCCCACCTTTCTGAGTTCAGTCCATGGCAGAATTCATTCCCCACCACCATAGATATTTCTTTGTATATTTCCACAAGAGCCAGGTTTCTTTCTCTTTTCTTAAATAGAATTAGTTGTAGTCAATCAACTGCTGCCCTATGGGAGAAATGATTAGTATCTATTGTATCTTACCGCACTGTATTTGTGTATACAAGTACGCTATTGGAAATCCAGCATTACTGAGGGATTGGAAACCAGCACTGTGGCCTTACCTTTCTGTGCCTAGTCCTGGCTCACAGGCAGCAGGGGGCAGACCTTGAGTTCCTCTTCAGGGACAGAGTGATGTTGAAAGGGCACTGAGCAGGTAGAGAAACACAGCTGAGGCAGTTCCTTTCAGTTATCAAACACATCATCTCCTTCCCATCTTAAGGGCTACTGCTGAGGTCTTGCCCCCGTACCTACCTTAATAGCAGCAAATTTGTTACACAGCAGCCAGCTCTTTCCTATTGTTCTGTAATATGCCTCCACATCATGGATGCCAAGAAACAAACTAAGGAAAACAAAAAAATCTGACATTGAACTGTGTGGTGCTGGTCACATACCCTGTTATGTTCTGTATGTTATGAGGTTTGTTAATTTTAACAAGTTCCCCAACTATGAGTTTCACGTAGGACCCATTAGAATCCAGGAAAATAAGAACAATTATGTGTAAAATGGCCTGAGTCAGGGCCATAGATAGCAGCATTTCCAGCACTTGTGCGTGAGCCCATGTGGATCTTGCAATGAGCTGGGCCTAGCAATGTCCAGTACACAGTTGTGAGCTGTTGCTCTGGTTGAACTGTATTGGTGTGTGCATTCAATGAACTACACCTATTTAAATGAATTCAGTGTTGGTGTGGTTTGAATCCAGACCCCTTGACACCAAATCTTCCCTTCAGCAGCTTTTAGGAGAAGAAGCTAAGGTCAGGAGTGGTGACATCTTGCCATAATTTATGTGACAAGAGGGATGGTGAATGGTCCCTTGTGATAAGAATCAAGGTTTCTTCTGTGGTACTTAGGTCTATATTGGCCCTGTGCAACAGCTTCAAGAACCCATTTCTGATTTCCCTTGGGATTCCCTTGATGATGCACTCAGACAGGATTGGAAACAACCAAAATAGTAGTCAGACTTGATTTAAAAAGTGTAGGGAACACTGCAAACTCATGTTTCAGGATATTAGATTACATTGTAAGCCCCATGATTTTGTTATTTACTTGAAAGAAAATATATGTCTGGTGGTGGAGGTCAGCACTAACACAGACATTTACCTCTAGAGCTTGTTGGTTTTTATTGATAGAGAAACTGCATAGAATTGCTATAGGGACCTGTGTCTTAGGTCTGTTTCCCTAGTATATCCTCTACATCTCTCATGATGGTGATCCCCTTTCTGGCTAAATGTATGTCTGTACACTGGGGAATTGAGTTTAGTGACGTGCAAATATTATTTAAACGTATATGTCAAATGTTCTCATTTTGTTAATTTTTGTGGTTTTTATTGGCTTCTTTTGATTGACTGTCATAGTTTTATTAAGATATTTCCTGTTTCCTCTGGTATTTTATCCTTCCCTTCAAACTAAAGTAATCCTTTTAGGATCCTCTACAGAGCTGTCTTACTGGTTATACACATTGTGTTAAATTTATGTATACTATGCCCTAATCAGCACAGTAGCTGGGCAGCTGCCTGCCCTCCATGGTATCAGATACTTTCCAAACAATACCGCTCAACTCTTACTGACTGTGTAGCATCTTGGCTGCTCTTTGTTCCCCTTGGACACCCCTCAGGACCAGGCTCTCCTCTCCCTTAACCATGGCTGTTGTACTCTTCCTCTCTCCTCTCCATCACACATTTTCTTCCTTTATTCTCTGGCAGCTTCTTCCTCCTTCTTCCCTCCTCATGATCCTCTCTAGTAAAGCCCTCAAAGCTCCCCTCCCCCATCTCTCTGCTGTGCAGCTGTTGGCTGTTGGCTTCTTTATAATCACAGTTAACTGGGAGCAGGGTCAGCTTCTTTGGGGTTAACCAGTCTTGAGTTCCACAAATTACCATTAAATACAAGCAGAATTAGACCAATATACTTCAGGGATTTCTTTAGTTTTGTTTTGGTGTCAGTTTTCTTTTACCTTTTCACTTTCTATTTTATTTTCGGTTATTTTTTTTATTAATTGGTTATTTTATTTATTTATATTTCAAATGTTTTCCCGCTCTCCAGACTCCCCTCATCAAATCTTACATCCCATTTCTGCTCAGCTTTGCCTATATGACAGTGTTCCCCCACCCACACATACCCATTCCCACCTCACACCTCTAGGATCTCCTTTTGGTGGGGCAACAGGCCTCAGGGTAGTCAATGGCCTCCTACCACATGGATGCCACGTAAGTCACTCCTCTTCTACACAGTTACCTAGAACCATAGACCCATCCTTGTATACACTTTGGCTGGTAGTTTTGTCCCTAGGAGCTGGGGGATTGGTGACAGAGGGTCTGGTTAGATATTAAAGACCAATGGTTGCTGCTTTCTCCTCTTTTTCTGGTTGTAGGTGAAATTATGTTTGTGTGCTTCTCTCTCTTTTTTTAAAAATTATTGTGAGGTGATTAATTTCTTGGTTTTTTTTTCCTTGGGTATAGTTTAGCTCATTGTCTTGGAGTTTTCCTCCTATTGTCCTCGGTTATGCTTTCTTAAAGAAAAAATATTGTTTAAATTTGTATTTGTCATAAAATGTCTTGGTTTCTCCATTCGTGGTGATTGCGAATTATGCTGGGAATAAGAACCTGGGTCTGCATTACATCTGTCCAGGATTTTTGGCTTTTTGAGTCTCCGTTGAGCAGTCTGGTGTAATTCAGATAGGTCTGAATTCATTTGTTACTGGATATTTATACCTTACCCCGTATAATATTCTTTCTTTTATCTGTGCATTTAGTGTTTTAATTATTATGTGAATGGAGGAAATTTTTCTGGTTAAATTAATTTGCGTTCTGTAGGCTTGCTGTACCTTTATGGCCTTTTATTTCTTTACCTTATGGAAGTTTTCTGCTATGATTTGTTGAAGATGTTTACTGGACCTATGAACTGGAAATCTCAATTCTCTTCTATGTCTCTTATCCTTATGTTTGGACTTTTAATTGTGTCCTGAAATCCATGGATGTTTGAATTCAATAAAGCATAGATATTTATCTGAGATGGGTGTTTTGTGCTTTGTTGGTGACCTCCTTGACCCCAACTCTTCCATTTAGTAGCATGTTGGATAATGAGACATGGTCAGGAATGGTGACTTCTTGCCATAAAGTATATGAAAATAGGGAGGTGACTTTATGTGTGTCAAGTATCAGTAGTCTCCTGGGTGGTTTTGGTCCCCGGTTGACTGTATGCAACAGTTTCAAAAGCCCAGGAATGATGTTCCTTGGGATTCCCATGGTGATGAACACAGACATGACAGAAAAAGACCAGAATACACAGGATAGTACTTGACTTATGTAATAGAGAGAACATTACTAAGTTATGTTACAAAATATTTGATCACACTGTGATCTCCCTGAATGTATTATTTAATGAAAAACTATTGTGTGGTATAGCATCGCCAGGGCACAGACATTTAATGCAAGAGCTCTTTGTTTACTGTGAACATGGACTTTATTACTGTTCAGCTCACCTACCTCACACCTTTACTGCAAAGCTAAAGGGCACTTAGGTCTAGAGCAGATCAAGGCACAACTTGATAGGAAATTAAGATAACTAGGGCAATGGAAAGTCTTTGAGTTGAAGGATTTTTAAGAAAGCGTGCAGAGGGAGCTACAATGCTCTTCTTCTGGGGGAACAGTGAATTAGGAAGGACAGTTGGGAGCTTCACTTAAATACAGCATCTGACTCCTGAGACTTCATTGGTAAAATTGATGTCTGGAAATTTTGTGTTGTAAAACAACACATTGGCTCTGCAGCTTTTGGCAATGCCCATGGACAGAGAGATCACAGCAGCTGGGGACAATCTGAAAGGAAATCAGGTTTTCTTAAGTCACCTGAGAAGTCCTCAAGGAGACAGGAAAGAATGGGTAGCACCATAAGAGAAGGCTTTAGGATCTCGTACTGTGCTACTCAAGATGCCTTGAAAATAGAAGCAGAAAATGTAAAACTAAATGACTTCCAGGAATTAGCTCATTTCTGTTTATGATTATTTCATATTGGCACTTTATACTTGATTTTTTTTAATTTAAAACAAGATGCTTTGGTTTTAATTCAAGGCTCTCTTGGAATCACAAAACCCTTACAACCCCTGTATGTCACCTGACATCTAACACTATGGGGCTCGAGATTCTACTTTTAAATGCATCACCATCGAGAGCTTCCATTTAACCAGCAGGTGTCCATGCCAGGCAGACACTGAGCAGGTTGTATGTTCTGTTAATCTCCACAACAACCCAATTCAGCAGAAACACGTCCATTTTACAGGTGAAGAAACCACAGCTCAAAGCAAATGAGTATCAGGGTCCCCTCAGTCTCACTGTCTGTCACTCAGACCCACATCCTTCTCTGTAAAGGGAAGCCATGGGCCTGATGTGGCTGTGCAAGCTGACTCTGCTGAGATGATCAATGCTATTCTTGACCCTGGGAGAATTTAAGACAAGGTGACCCACAGACTCCTGGGGTAGTTTCTGCGTCTGGGTCCTAAGGTAGGACACAGTATCCCTTGCCATGGGTCTCTACTCACATGAGGAGTCTGCTCCCATGTGTCAGCTTCTATGGCAGTGGCTCAAATCACTCCTAATGATGTAACCCTTTAATACAGCTCTTCATGCTGTGGTGACCCCCACCACAAAAATTATTCCATTGCTACTTCATAACTAATATTGCTACTCTTATAAGTTATAATATCTGATATAAATTTGTGAGTGGTTGCACCCCACAGGTTGAGAAACATTGCTTTATATATATATACATATATATATATATATATATATATGTATATATATATTTGGAGAAGCCTTCATCTGAGGAGGACCTGATGCAGGTGTGAGAGCAGAGACACCCTGACGTAGTGACAAGTTTAGGAGGCCCAAGGCTGCTTGGCTTAATGGCAACAGAGATTCCTGGCTGAAGGCACAATCTGAAATCACTGTCCCCAGGACATTTCTTACCTCAGTTTTCCCCCATTACACGGTGTGTCTGCTTGGACATGTCTGTCCAGGAATCCAGTCCCCGTCGTCTCTGATACAGACAGAATGCTAAAGGTGAGAATGCTTTCCCTCTGTTCGCCCCAGTCACTTCTATAGAAGTGAGTTCAAATCCCCTGTGGGTAAATGTGTGTCTCACATAGTGTGTGAGACTTGAAATTCATCCATTTGAGTTGACAAAAACCAACTCTCACTTCAGATTTATAGCTAACCAACACTTAGTTTCAGGAGAATGAAGAAGCTGGCCAGGCCTGCAGAGTCAGATCCCCTCCCTGCCTGGGACAATCCCACCCACTGCAGACTTCAGCTTCACCCAGCAGCTGTTATCAGAAAATCTGACCTTAAGGTTCTGAAGTCCACATATGCACAAACCCTAACGTTGTTAGATGGCGGATATGGGGTTTTTCTCCCATTTAAAATCATTCAGGCCTCTTCTCTCCCCTGAGATGCACTCTGTTCTCTCAGGTCTGTTGGTCCTGGAAGGACCTCGGTTCAACTGAAGGCCTGGGAGGGAGGGGGAGGACCGTTTGTTGTAGGAATGAGCATGGATCAAGAATGTAGCCCCACTGTGACTGGGCAACTAAGCTCCAGAAAATCTTTCCCAGTCACAGACCTGGGTCATGTGGGAGCCTACACTGTTTCATAAGAAGAGCTGGTTGCTTTCTCCTGGAAGAAGCACTTGGGGGTTGATTGTCACTTCTGAACCTTCTGTTCTAAGTCACTTCTCAGAAGGGGCACTTTGCTCTGACTTCTCCATGGGACCTACACAGCACTGGGAGTGGAGGATCCTATGGAGTTGCAGCTCTGAGCTGGGAGGGGTAGCTCTCACACTATCTTGAAGAAGCCTGTTTTCACAGCTGATCTGGACCTGAGGAACAGGTGCTTTTAAAGAAGCATGTGAAAGCATCTCCTGCAGGAGAGCTCACTATACAGGGAAAGTCACACAGGATAGGGAAAAGTGGCTTCCCAACTTCCCCAGGGCACTCAAACCAGGGAGGATTGTTGAATTTGTTGGTTGTCTATTGTTATATCCCCCATTTATTTCTAATTTTGTCAGTTTAGGTATTGTCTCTCTGGTGTATAATTTGTTTGAGGAAGAGGTTGTCTCTCTGATGGACCTTCTCAACAAAAAAAAAAAAAAAAAAAAAAAAAAAAAAAAAAAAAGGAACCAAAAAAAAAAAAAAAGCAAGCAAGCAAACAAACAAACAAACAAAAAACCAACACACAGCTCGTGGTTCCCTTGACTCTTTGTATTTTTCTCTTTGTTTGTAATTATTGATTTGATTTGAGCCTTGAATTAACTTCCTGCTGTCAAATCCTATCAGACACTCTATAAGATGAGGCTTTGCCTCACCTTGTAAAAGTAGCATGTAATAAATGAAGCTTTTGCTGCTCTCTCCAGTGGGGATGACATCACAATCTCACTGCAAACCATGCACAGCCCTGTTTAGGCTTTATTAAAGTAGCCACCATTTCATTGCTCCCTGCAAGGTGCCATGGGGCAGTAGTAACATGAGTCTGCATGCACCTCGACAGTTTCTACTATGGACCCTTCCCTATACATACACACACACACACACACACACACACACACACACACACACACACACTTTACTGACATGGTGCACATTCTTTGCACACCAAAAATAAAGTGAGCAATAATGAAAACAGATCAATAATGGAATCAATGGAGGGAGCTGTGGGGAAGCTGGGGCTTAGAGTTACTTAAAGGCCCTATGCAGGCTCTCCTTTTGTTGGGGGAGAAATTTCAAGTGCAATGTCGTTCTTTATTTTTTTTTTCTCTAAAGCACAGAGGGCTAGGGTAGATCAGAGGGCTTTGAGAATGTTCGGCAAGTACAGTCACACTGAATTAAATCCTAGGGCTGGAACCCTATTAATCTTCTACAAAGTTACAGAGCAGCCTGGATGAAGACTCTCAGCTGAAAATGTGGACATCTCAAGACAGGCACTGGACAATGGCTGACAGACTTGACTGAAGACTGGAAATGTTTTGCTATCTCATAGGAAAAGAAGGCCCCTCATACCACATTGTACTCTAAGGACAGTTTATTCAGGTTAGGCATGACATGAACTATTGTCTAAGGTCACAGATGTCAGCACAAAGTATCCAAGGTGTTGTATGCCAATGGTAGCATCAACAGAACAAAGCACACAGTGTCATGAAGACATAAATCATGAGTATGTGTAGCAAGACCCAGGCCTCTTCCAGGTTCTTAGATAGTAACTGAGAACCTCAAATACGGTAGTGATGTGATAGTGTGGGGTGAATCTAGTTACAACTAGCTTCTATATTGACACAGATGATTCTTTTTGTGTCATGTTCAGCTTATAATGAATGACTAGACCTAAGCATGAGAATAACCAAATACTACATTGCTTCTCTAGCTGCTGAGCTTTTAAAGCCCTGGGGTGACAGCAAGTTTTTGTGGACATTCTGGATTGCTCCTTCTGTACTTTAACTCTGTGAGTCACCTCCACTCTCAGTAAGTTAGTTCAATTCCATAAATTGGAAATCAGTCACCTGGAAAAAATATATTCTCAATATGATCCCAGTTTGGCCATGGAAAAAGGGTAGCTTGAACTGCCCAACCTAGGTTCTGGGCCTGCACAGGCCTGCTCTCCAAAAGAAACCTGTGTTCACAGCTATAGGAAGCATTCACTATGTATGCTCTTGAGGTTTCTCCCTAAACTGCTTAGATTAAGATACGTTTCTTGCTATCAATAGAACACAATATGCCAAGCTGGCTTACAGGATCTAGTTTCTATTCTGTATTTTATCAGATGTGCATAATACATATGGTCATCATTGATAACAGGTGAAAGATCTGCTCTAATATGAAAACTAAGTGGTGCTGGAGGATGATCCTGACCCACAATGAGCAGTGGGAACACCAGAGCTCTGTAGGGATGCCTGGCAAGCTAACACATTGAGCATGTACGGCTCAGTAAGTTCCCTGTGAATACACATCTCCTGAGATCTCTCTATTTAATCATAGGTGATCTTGTCCACCTAATACAGCACCTCCTGTGGAATAACAAAAGCCACCTGCAGGAGCTGTGGTGATGACTCACAGGGTAGAGCATCTGCTGCTCTCTCAGAAGAACCACAAGGACCCTAACATTTGGGTAAAGCATGTCAGTGATTACATCATAAAGTGTGTGTCCGAGAAACAGCCACATTATCCACACAAAAGACACTGTCACACTGGGTACACCTTGGTGACTTTGAATTCACTTATTAGCCCAGGCTCCATGGAACATGCAGAGATCCATCTGTAGCTGTCAGTTCTAGGTCCACAGGAAGGGACAGAACCCTTGAGTAAGAAAGATGGTCTTAAGAGTCAAGAGATAGAATTCAATTTTTATTCATAACAAATACATTTTTACAACAAAACAGGATTAAAATGAATAAAAATATTTAAAAATATTTTAAAGTAAAAATAGTAACAAGAACATATAAATATGAAACAACAAAAAGAAAACTTCAATTAAAATCATAACAAAAATATTTCTAAAAGCATATTCTTAACGAACATTTAGAAGCACAGACGTATTGCTGTTTCTCCTCTAGCACACATAATGAAAGGCGGTCCCCCAAGTTGTCTCTCAAGTGCTGTTTTCTGAAGAAGAAAGTGAGTAAGACCTCAATCAGTCAGGCTGGCTTAGTGTTATATAAATTTAGGGTCTCTAAGAAATGACAAATTAACGCAGAGGATGAATACTCATCCAAAAAATGTTACCATTCAGGATGTTGGTCATCAGGGACTCCTGAGAAAGCAACTTACTCTTCAGGAAGCTCTCTTACTGGTGTGTGTCCAATTCCAGCTCGCTTGCACTTTCTGAGACCTGGGAGAGGAAGGCAGTTTTTCAGACACTGATTTGGTGGGGAAATGCAAGCCAGCTGTCAGAATGCTGCCTTCTACCACCTCAGTTCTATTGGACGGTCGACATGGACCTTTTAACTGATATCATTGTTGCCTACTCTGCAGGCAGGGCAAAATCTCCAGCAAGCCTCACAGTAATGTGGGCTGCCAATAGGGGACCCAGACTTATACCAGTGCAAACCAAGAACAGGGCAATGGCAAGAGACCTCATCGGGTTGCAGGAAGAAAGGAGATGTCCATATGTCGCCAAGGATAAAGCCAATGACAAGTACTAATTTGACATTTGCACTTGGTTCTTATCACAAAGGTGCTTCCTACACAAGAGGTCACATGACCACAGAGTGTCAATTGTTCAAGAACCAAGAAATTGTTCAAAACTCTACATAGGATACAATCTATCACATGGATATGCAATAATGAGATATGTTATTCATCTGTCACCATTTCTAGACTGCAGCTTCAAAAACAGCAGCAAAATATGCTTGCACAATAATTCAGTTTCTGAAAAGTGGTTAACTTCCTAGAATACTTGTGCATAGGCAGAGCAATGAACAATTCCATTACATGAGGTGGTTGGCTGGTTGTGAGTGTAAATTAGAAAGGTGGTAAGAGAAGCAAAGATGTATCAAATTGGCAAATTTTATCAGATATTGTTAAGCTAACACATCTGCTCGTCCCTACCTGATAATGCTGGTTCTGGCCGTTGATGGTCTTTATCTTTCTTGTTGAAGTCAACCAAATATTTCTGGTTCAGTGCACAATCAAGATGTACCTCCTTGTTCTCCTGCTTCAGTGGGACCAACTTCTTCCTACATGTGTTCTCCATCAGGAGCTGGCGGAGCAGGTTTCTGGAAATACAGTCTGCATAGTAAGATCATGCTGGCCCTTTCTCCCATTCCTACTCCCAAGTCCCACTAACTATACCAGGTCCCAGATACCCATGAAGACTTAATAAAATGCATCTTGATACATATAAGGCTGCTGCACAAACCATAAAGAGTTAATTCGGGGAAGAATAAATTGTTTGCTTGGCCTGACACCAATTAGTGTCCACACCTCTG
Source organism: Rattus norvegicus (assembly GCF_021556685.1). Classification (NCBI taxonomy): domain Eukaryota; kingdom Metazoa; phylum Chordata; class Mammalia; order Rodentia; family Muridae; genus Rattus; species Rattus norvegicus. The sequence continues at coordinate 27,296 of NW_028238785.1, forward strand.
AGAAAGAACATGGATCTACAACTATCCATGAAAGCACAATGCCTGGGGCCAACATCAATTAGTAGTGGGCCAACACCTTCAAAGGAGGTCAGTAGAACCAAGAGAAGGTCATGCTAACCATGTGGTCTACCCACGGAGTTTTGTAAAACCTGGTGTGACACCATAGGTCCAGGGCAGCCTAATAAACTTCTGCTGACTTCAATCAGTACTGTTCTCTCTAGAGTCTTCTGAAGATGCCTAGACAATCCTGGGATGAGGAACAGTCTTTTATGGAACTGAAAACTGAGTCCTAATGACCCTGGAACACTGATGGGTAAATAGCACAAGAGATAGAACCAGAGCTGAAGACCGTCCAATACAGAACAAAGAAAGTCAGAAATGGCCATTCCACAAGTGATAGCCTTTCTGACCAGGACTTACCTAGAGAAGGTAATCTCCTTCTTCAGCTTATGGTTGTTCTCATGGACCTCAGTGTTCTCCATCTCTAAGTTGTGCAGAATTGACATGACCGCCTCCTCCATTCTCTCCAGGTCTTCATAATATGGATTTGGCCTGAAGTGTGGCCTGGCCCCAAATGATAGAATACAATGAACATCGGCATTTAGGAATATATGAACTGGGGTGGGTCCTATATTACCCCAGGCTGCTGCCTGGATCTTCCAGCACTCAGTCCCCTGCCTAGCAAGTACAGAGACTCACCATAAACTCACTGCAATTACAATCTTGCAAAGCCACCAGCTGTCAAGGGCTTTGCAAATGCACACTGGGAACTCACTCTCCCTGAATTTGTCCCTGAATTCTTCATTCAGACCACAAGTTCTGCTTTTAAATAAATGGAAGCAGATGAGTCCATTTTCCATCTTGCTCCTCAGGAAGGGTCAGGTTCTGAATCTCGACTATATGGGAGGTGAGGTTTAGCACAGGGTGGTTAGGGAGGCACAGCTTTCTAGAACCCAAAACCTTAACAGGATAAGAAAAAGGTGACCTTGCAGACCCAGGAATGAAACAAGAGCATTTGGAGCAATTCATACCTGTTCTTCATAGATCTCTCTGTCAGAAACCTCAGGCGATCTCTCAGGTCATTTCTCTCCTCGGTAATGAGCTGCAGCTCTTTAATCAGCCTCTCCTTTTCCTTCATGGCCTGATTCTTGCTTAGGTCAGTGCCAGGGGATGATGTTTCTCTCCCAGCGTCTGTAGGTAGAAGAACACAAGTTAACCTGCATGGGGAGTATGCATAGAGTGTTCATAGACCTCAGTGAGGCCTAAACAGGAGAACAAGCCAGGAACCCAGTGTCACTGCTAGGCGATTGGTCTATGCTTAAGAGGCCTCCTCAGGGGATCTCAGTTCTCCCACTACTCTATAGACACCAAGAGATGTAAGCAGCCAGGTGTTCCCTATTCCGGACATCACGTGCTTACATGTACCATGGTGATGGCTTCTCCAGGATTATTGTCAGCTGAACAGGGTACAGCTTGGTTTCAGGACCCTCACCCCTGTGGCTTCAGAACTTAGATGATAAATTCACCATCCACAAAACTTGAGTGATTGGAGACACTCAGATGTCCTACCCTGATACTCTAAGGCAACAACTTTGGATTTAAAATGCATTTCCAAGGGAGGATATGTTCAATAGACTTATCAGTGTCCCTATGTGAAATACCAAATGCCCTAGAAGTGCGAATAGGTTACAGGCTGAATCTTGGTCTACACGTTCCACATAGTTTTGGTATTGTAGAAAAATGTTTGTAACATACAACCTCTAATGTATAAAGCAAACGATGACCCTGCCAGTTAGAAGAAATCAGAGAAGGTCTAAGAACATAAGGTTATTGCCTGGAGCACAATCTCTCCCTGTTACTACTGTCAGATACCCACTGTATTTAAAGAAGCAATGATAGTGAAATACATTGCTGCCCTGTCTAAACTCAGAAAAGGTGGACCCTCCATGACCACTGATGGTGTTATTATATCAATGTAACAGAGCAAATGAACTGAAAAGTAAAGACCAGAAGTTCACAGTATGAAAGCATTGGCCTTACCATATCCTCCCAGTGGGGATGGGGAAACTAAAGTTCTGAAATCCTTGACTTTAAGGAATTGTGATATTCATGGAAATTCAATTCCTTTTCAGATGCTGCAGTTGTTGTGGCCCATTGCTAGAAAGGTCAGCTTAAACCTGCAGCCCCCCTGGCAGGAAGCTCAAAATACACTGCCCAGAACTTACTCCACATTCCCCAGAAGTGCTGTCTTTCTCCATCATTACTTTGAGACGAAAGGCCAGACTCCTTCACTCTAGTCTCTCCAGAATCGACGTTCCCCCTCCCAAAAAGCTTGCGAAGACGGGAAAACATGTCTTAGCTTGTAACCGCCAGACTCAGACTGAGAGAAACTAGGGCACTGGTTGTCACTACAACACTAGTGACATCACAGAGGATGCCAGAACTCTCTAGGAGACAATAGAATGTCCAAGAAGGGACAGCTGATGTCATGGGGAGCAGACTTTGCCTCCTGCTAATGTTCTCCCTGTACTGAGCATAAGCAGAGGTGCCCTTTCCAGGAGCCTTTCCTGGGGCAGAGCCACTGAGCATCTCTTGCTTCCAAAGCCAAATTTTCCTCAAGGCTTGATTATAAAAAACCTTAGTAATTCCTATGCATCTAAATGAATGTTTCCTTTCAAATCTTTCCCAAAAAATGTCTCATCAAATTGTCCTCCTTCACCAATGTTAGCCATTAAAACTTCCTGAGATTTCACACCAGCTTGAATATGCAGTCAAAAGTTCTCCTGTCTCATTCTGTACAGGTGCTTTATATCACATCAAGAAATAGTCTGCATGGTGGGTTACAACACGGGCGTGTGTTAGGGGAACACTCATGAAGTCATGTGCTTAGCAATCGACAATTGCCAGAATATTCCTTAGGAGAAAGAGTTGAAGTCTTTATGGTGCTAGGAAAAGTGTGGAGACCAGTTGGCAGAGGAAAGTACAATATTGGGACCACGAGTAAAGGGAACCCTTGCTGCTTGTGGGGTTCTCTTCTCTTTACCAATGTTGCCAAAGGAGCATGCTCACAGGCCTGAGTAAGATACATCATGTGCTTCTATCAGAAAAATAAAATAGTCAAGAGATATAGGGGATGCACATAAACGGCTAAATGGTGCTTATCCATTAAGTGGATAGAGCAAGGTCCCAGCACCTGTACACTGGGAAATGGCCACCCCACCAAACACAAAACCATCTATCATAGTAAATAATGAATACTTTATAGAATGCACACATTAACACTGATAGATCACTTCCGTAGTTCAAATTTTGGGGGCAAATTCATATAGCAACTTATATAGCAAAAAATAAGAAAGAAAGAGAAGAGAAAAAGTCAAAACAAAAAGCTCAAGCTTCTCTCTCATATGAAGATTGCAGGAAGTGTTATATGGTAGTCAGTTCTGATTAGGCCATTTTAGATAGAACAGTGCATAGTGACCCTTAATGTGATGGGCCCTATATAAAGATTTTTGCAATATTGGAATTTTAACAAACCTCATCCAGAACATACAGAAGAGGCAAGGATGTGATCACCATGTCCTTGCTCTCTATCAGGGTATTTTTCTGCGTCCTTGATTGTCAGGCATCTAACAGCAACAATCTGAAATAGCTGATAGACATGGGAAAACGTGGCTAAAACTATAGTTGTGGGTTACACACCTCAACTGTCAAAGGCTAATGCTGTCCTCACAGTCCTTGGAGGCCACTCTTGTAAGCCTATGTATTGGAAAGTGGAAAGAGGTTCATCTGAGCTCAGAGTGAACCTGGCCAGCCAGGGAGAGGGCAACATGTGATACTTGAGATCCTGTCTAAAACCAGCACTGAAACCCACACTTCATTCAAAGCATCATCTACTAATTCTCGATTATCTACCATTCTCTCCCTACCAGCCGTTCAGTTTGGAATGGTAGAAAAAAAACTGGAACTGATCTTTCTATTCTAAGGACCTTGATCTCTCTTTCCTTAGGTCCACATTAAGAGTGCATACAAATGGATACCACCATCTGAACATCTTAGTATTTTCTACTCTGTATATGTAGCATAATACTGTGCCTATGACAATCAAGCGTCCTTGAGTGTTGTTGCCCCATCAAGAAGTGTGAAGAACTGAGGCCAATCCTCAGGGATCCTTTCGAGGGATTAGAAGAATGCCATCAGAGATACTCCACTTCTTTGTCCTTAGATTAAATCAAGTTGACACAATGTGAACCTGGTGGGCTATTTAACCATGCAGCTTTCTCCCAACCCCACCTTTCTGAGTTCAGTCCATGGCAGAATTCATTCCCCACCACCATAGATATTTCTTTGTATATTTCCACAAGAGCCAGGTTTCTTTCTCTTTTCTTAAATAGAATTAGTTGTAGTCAATCAACTGCTGCCCTATGGGAGAAATGATTAGTATCTATTGTATCTTACCGCACTGTATTTGTGTATACAAGTACGCTATTGGAAATCCAGCATTACTGAGGGATTGGAAACCAGCACTGTGGCCTTACCTTTCTGTGCCTAGTCCTGGCTCACAGGCAGCAGGGGGCAGACCTTGAGTTCCTCTTCAGGGACAGAGTGATGTTGAAAGGGCACTGAGCAGGCAGAGAAACACAGCTGAGGCAGTTCCTTTCAGTTATCAAACACATCATCTCCTTCCCATCTTAAGGGCTACTGCTGAGGTCTTGCCCCCGTACCTACCTTAATAGCAGCAAATTTGTTACACAGCAGCCAGCTCTTTCCTATTGTTCTGTAATATGCCTCCACATCATGGATGCCAAGAAACAAAATAAGGAAAACAAAAAAATCTGACATTGAACTGTGTGGTGCTGGTCACATACCCTGTTATGTTCTGTATGTTATGAGGTTTGTTAATTTTAACAAGTTCCCCAACTATGAGTTTCACGTAGGACCCATTAGAATCCAGGAAAATAAGAACAATTATGTGTAAAATGGCCTGAGTCAGGGCCATAGATAGCAGCATTTCCAGCACTTGTGCGTGAGCCCATGTGGATCTTGCAATGAGCTGGGCCATAGCAATGTCCAGTACACAGTTGTGAGCTGTTGCTCTGGTTGAACTGTATTGGTGTGTGCATTCAATGAACTACACCTATTTAAATGAATTCAGTGTTGGTGTGGTTTGAATCCAGACCCCTTGACACCAAATCTTCCCTTCAGCAGCTTTTAGGAGAAGAAGCTAAGGTCAGGAGTGGTGACATATTGCCATAATTTATGTGACAAGAGGGATGGTGAATGGTCCCTTGTGATAAGAATCAAGGTTTCTTCTGTGGTACTTAGGTCTATACTGGCCGTGTGCAACAGCTTCAAGAACCCATTTCTGATTTCCCTTGGGATTCCCTTGATGATGCACTCAGACAGGATTGGAAACAACCAAAATAGTAGTCAGACTTGATTTAAAAAGTGTAGGGAACACTGCAAACTCATGTTTCAGGATATTTGATTACATTGTAAGCCCCATGATTTTGTTATTTACTTGAAAGAAAATATATGTCTGGTGGTGGAGGTCAGCACTAACACAGACATTTACCTCTAGAGCTTGTTGGTTTTTATTGATAGAGAAACTGCATAGAATTGCTATAGGGACCTGTGTCTTAGGTCTGTTTCCCTAGTATATCCTCTACATCTCTCATGATGGTGATCCCCTTTCTGGCTAAATGTATGTCTGTACACTGGGGAATTGAGTTTAGTGACGTGCAAATATTATTTAAACGTATATGTCAAATGTTCTCATTTTGTTAATTTTTGTGGTTTTTATTGGCTTCTTTTGATTGACTGTCATAGTTTTATTAAGATATTTCCTGTTTCCTCTGGTATTTTATCCTTCCCTTCAAACTAAAGTAATCCTTTTAGGATCCTCTACAGAGCTGTCTTACTGGTTATACACATTGTGTTAAATTTATGTATACTATGCCCTAATCAGCACAGTAGCTGGGCAGCTGCCTGCCCTCCATGGTATCAGATACTTTCCAAACAATACCGCTCAACTCTTACTGACTGTGTAGCATCTTGGCTGCTCTTTGTTCCCCTTGGACACCCCTCAGGACCAGGCTCTCCTCTCCCTTAACCATGGCTGTTGTACTCTTCCTCTCTCCTCTCCATCACACATTTTCTTCCTTTATTCTCTGGCAGCTTCTTCCTCCTTCTTCCCTCCTCATGATCCTCTCTAGTAAAGCCCTCAAAGCTCCCCTCCCCCATCTCTCTGCTGTGCAGCTGTTGGCTGTTGGCTTCTTTATAATCACAGTTAACTGGGAGCAGGGTCAGCTTCTTTGGGGTTAACCAGTCTTGAGTTCCACAAATTACCATTAAATACAAGCAGAATTAGACCAATATACTTCAGGGATTTCTTTAGTTTTGTTTTGGTGTCAGTTTTCTTTTACCTTTTCACTTTCTATTTTATTTTCGGTTATTTTTTTTATTAATTGGTTATTTTATTTATTTATATTTCAAATGTTTTCCCGCTCTCCAGACTCCCCTCATCAAATCTTACATCCCATTTCTGCTCAGCTTTGCCTATATGACAGTGTTCCCCCACCCACACATACCCATTCCCACCTCACACCTCTAGGATCTCCTTTTGGTGGGGCAACAGGCCTCAGGGTAGTCAATGGCCTCCTACCACATGGATGCCACGTAAGTCACTCCTCTTCTACACAGTTACCTAGAACCATAGACCCATCCTTGTATACACTTTGGCTGGTAGTTTTGTCCCTAGGAGCTGGGGGATTGGTGACAGAGGGTCTGGTTAGATATTAAAGACCAATGGTTGCTGCTTTCTCCTCTTTTTCTGGTTGTAGGTGAAATTATGTTTGTGTGCTTCTCTCTCTTTTTTTAAAAATTATTGTGAGGTGATTAATTTCTTGGTTTTTTTTTCCTTGGGTATAGTTTAGCTCATTGTCTTGGAGTTTTCCTCCTATTGTCCTCGGTTATGCTTTCTTAAAGAAAAAATATTGTTTAAATTTGTATTTGTCATAAAATGTCTTGGTTTCTCCATTCGTGGTGATTGCGAATTATGCTGGGAATAAGAACCTGGGTCTGCATTACATCTGTCCAGGATTTTTGGCTTTTTGAGTCTCCGTTGAGCAGTCTGGTGTAATTCAGATAGGTCTGAATTCATTTGTTACTGGATATTTATACCTTACCCCGTATAATATTCTTTCTTTTATCTGTGCATTTAGTGTTTTAATTATTATGTGAATGGAGGAAATTTTTCTGGTTAAATTAATTTGCGTTCTGTAGGCTTGCTGTACCTTTATGGCCTTTTATTTCTTTACCTTATGGAAGTTTTCTGCTATGATTTGTTGAAGATGTTTACTGGACCTATGAACTGGAAATCTCAATTCTCTTCTATGTCTCTTATCCTTATGTTTGGACTTTTAATTGTGTCCTGAAATCCATGGATGTTTGAATTCAATAAAGCATAGATATTTATCTGAGATGGGTGTTTTGTGCTTTGTTGGTGACCTCCTTGACCCCAACTCTTCCATTTAGTAGCATGTTGGATAATGAGACATGGTCAGGAATGGTGACTTCTTGCCATAAAGTATATGAAAATAGGGAGGTGACTTTATGTGTGTCAAGTATCAGTAGTCTCCTGGGTGGTTTTGGTCCCCGGTTGACTGTATGCAACAGTTTCAAAAGCCCAGGAATGATGTTCCTTGGGATTCCCATGGTGATGAACACAGACATGACAGAAAAAGACCAGAATACACAGGATAGTACTTGACTTATGTAATAGAGAGAACATTACTAAGTTATGTTACAAAATATTTGATCACACTGTGATCTCCCTGAATGTATTATTTAATGAAAAACTATTGTGTGGTATAGCATCGCCAGGGCACAGACATTTAATGCAAGAGCTCTTTGTTTACTGTGAACATGGACTTTATTACTGTTCAGCTCACCTACCTCACACCTTTACTGCAAAGCTAAAGGGCACTTAGGTCTAGAGCAGATCAAGGCACAACTTGATAGGAAATTAAGATAACTAGGGCAATGGAAAGTCTTTGAGTTGAAGGATTTTTAAGAAAGCGTGCAGAGGGAGCTACAATGCTCTTCTTCTGGGGGAACAGTGAATTAGGAAGGACAGTTGGGAGCTTCACTTAAATACAGCATCTGACTCCTGAGACTTCATTGGTAAAATTGATGTCTGGAAATTTTGTGTTGTAAAACAACACATTGGCTCTGCAGCTTTTGGCAATGCCCATGGACAGAGAGATCACAGCAGCTGGGGACAATCTGAAAGGAAATCAGGTTTTCTTAAGTCACCTGAGAAGTCCTCAAGGAGACAGGAAAGAATGGGTAGCACCATAAGAGAAGGCTTTAGGATCTCGTACTGTGCTACTCAAGATGCCTTGAAAATAGAAGCAGAAAATGTAAAACTAAATGACTTCCAGGAATTAGCTCATTTCTGTTTATGATTATTTCATATTGGCACTTTATACTTGATTTTTTTTAATTTAAAACAAGATGCTTTGGTTTTAATTCAAGGCTCTCTTGGAATCACAAAACCCTTACAACCCCTGTATGTCACCTGACATCTAACACTATGGGGCTCGAGATTCTACTTTTAAATGCATCACCATCGAGAGCTTCCATTTAACCAGCAGGTGTCCATGCCAGGCAGACACTGAGCAGGTTGTATGTTCTGTTAATCTCCACAACAACCCAATTCAGCAGAAACACGTCCATTTTACAGGTGAAGAAACCACAGCTCAAAGCAAATGAGTATCAGGGTCCCCTCAGTCTCACTGTCTGTCACTCAGACCCACATCCTTCTCTGTAAAGGGAAGCCATGGGCCTGATGTGGCTGTGCAAGCTGACTCTGCTGAGATGATCAATGCTATTCTTGACCCTGGGAGAATTTAAGACAAGGTGACCCACAGACTCCTGGGGTAGTTTCTGCGTCTGGGTCCTAAGGTAGGACACAGTATCCCTTGCCATGGGTCTCTACTCACATGAGGAGTCTGCTCCCATGTGTCAGCTTCTATGGCAGTGGCTCAAATCACTCCTAATGATGTAACCCTTTAATACAGCTCTTCATGCTGTGGTGACCCCCACCACAAAAATTATTCCATTGCTACTTCATAACTAATATTGCTACTCTTATAAGTTATAATATCTGATATAAATTTGTGAGTGGTTGCACCCCACAGGTTGAGAAACATTGCTTTATATATATATATATATATATATATATATATATATATATATATATATATATGTATATATATATTTGGAGAAGCCTTCATCTGAGGAGGACCTGATGCAGGTGTGAGAGCAGAGACACCCTGACGTAGTGACAAGTTTAGGAGGCCCAAGGCTGCTTGGCTTAATGGCAACAGAGATTCCTGGCTGAAGGCACAATCTGAAATCACTGTCCCCAGGACATTTCTTACCTCAGTTTTCCCCCATTACACGGTGTGTCTGCTTGGACATGTCTGTCCAGGAATCCAGTCCCCGTCGTCTCTGATACAGACAGAATGCTAAAGGTGAGAATGCTTTCCCTCTGTTCGCCCCAGTCACTTCTATAGAAGTGAGTTCAAATCCCCTGTGGGTAAATGTGTGTCTCACATAGTGTGTGAGACTTGAAATTCATCCATTTGAGTTGACAAAAACCAACTCTCACTTCAGATTTATAGCTGACCAACACTTAGTTTCAGGAGAATGAAGAAGCTGGCCAGGCCTGCAGAGTCAGATCCCCTCCCTGCCTGGGACAATCCCACCCACTGCAGACTTCAGCTTCACCCAGCAGCTGTTATCAGAAAATCTGACCTTAAGGTTCTGAAGTCCACATATGCACAAACCCTAACGTTGTTAGATGGCGGATATGGGGTTTTTCTCCCATTTAAAATCATTCAGGCCTCTTCTCTCCCCTGAGATGCACTCTGTTCTCTCAGGTCTGTTGGTCCTGGAAGGACCTCGGTTCAACTGAAGGCCTGGGAGGGAGGGGGAGGACCGTTTGTTGTAGAATGATCATGGATCAAGAATGTAGCCCCACTGTGACTGGGCAACTAAGCTCCAGAAAATCTTTCCCAGTCACAGACCTGGGTCATGTGGGAGCCTACACTGTTTCATAAGAAGAGCTGGTTGCTTTCTCCTGGAAGAAGCACTTGGGGGTTGATTGTCACTTCTGAACCTTCTGTTCTAAGTCACTTCTCAGAAGGGGCACTTTGCTCTGACTTCTCCATGGGACCTACACAGCACTGGGAGTGGAGGATCCTATGGAGTTGCAGCTCTGAGCTGGGAGGGGTAGCTCTCACACTATCTTGAAGAAGCCTGTTTTCACAGCTGATCTGGACCTGAGGAACAGGTGCTTTTAAAGAAGCATGTGAAAGCATCTCCTGCAGGAGAGCTCACTATACAGGGAAAGTCACACAGGATAGGGAAAAGTGGCTTCCCAACTTCCCCAGGGCACTCAAACCAGGGAGGATTGTTGAATTTGTTGGTTGTCTATTGTTATATCCCCCATTTATTTCTAATTTTGTCAGTTTAGGTATTGTCTCTCTGGTGTATAATTTGTTTGAGGAAGAGGTTGTCTCTCTGATGGACCTTCTCAACAAAAAAAAAAAAAAAAAAAAAAAAAAAAAAAAAAAAAGGAACCAAAAAAAAAAAAAAAGCAAGCAAGCAAACAAACAAACAAAAAACCAACACACAGCTCGTGGTTCCCTTGACTCTTTGTATTTTTCTCTTTGTTTGTAATTATTGATTTGATTTGAGCCTTGAATTAACTTCCTGCTGTCAAATCCTATCAGACACTCTATAAGATGAGGCTTTGCCTCACCTTGTAAAAGTAGCATGTAATAAATGAAGCTTTTGCTGCTCTCTCCAGTGGGGATGACATCACAATCTCACTGCAAACCATGCACAGCCCTGTTTAGGCTTTATTAAAGTAGCCACCATTTCAGTGCTCCCTGCAAGGTGCCATGGGGCAGTAGTAACATGAGTCTGCATGCACCTCGACAGTTTCTACTATGGACCCTTCCCTATACATACACACACACACACACACACACACACACACACACACACACACACACTTTACTGACATGGTGCACATTCTTTGCACACCAAAAATAAAGTGAGCAATAATGAAAACAGATCAATAATGGAATCAATGGAGGGAGCTGTGGGGAAGCTGGGGCTTAGAGTTACTTAAAGGCCCTATGCAGGCTCTCCTTTTGTTGGGGGAGAAATTTCAAGTGCAATGTCGTTCTTTATTTTTTTTTTCTCTAAAGCACAGAGGGCTAGGGTAGATCAGAGGGCTTTGAGAATGTTCGGCAAGTACAGTCACACTGAATTAAATCCTAGGGCTGGAACCCTATTAATCTTCTACAAAGTTACAGAGCAGCCTGGATGAAGACTCTCAGCTGAAAATGTGGACATCTCAAGACAGGCACTGGACAATGGCTGACAGACTTGACTGAAGACTGGAAATGTTTTGCTATCTCATAGGAAAAGAAGGCCCCTCATACCACATTGTACTCTAAGGACAGTTTATTCAGGTTAGGCATGACATGAACTATTGTCTAAGGTCACAGATGTCAGCACAAAGTATCCAAGGTGTTGTATGCCAATGGTAGCATCAACAGAACAAAGCACACAGTGTCATGAAGACATAAATCATGAGTATGTGTAGCAAGACCCAGGCCTCTTCCAGGTTCTTAGATAGTAACTGAGAACCTCAAATACGGTAGTGATGTGATAGTGTGGGGTGAATCTAGTTACAACTAGCTTCTATATTGACACAGATGATTCTTTTTGTGTCATGTTCAGCTTATAATGAATGACTGGACCTAAGCATGAGAATAACCAAATACTACATTGCTTCTCTAGCTGCTGAGCTTTTAAAGCCCTGGGGTGACAGCAAGTTTTTGTGGACATTCTGGATTGCTCCTTCTGTACTTTAACTCTGTGAGTCACCTCCACTCTCAGTAAGTTAGTTCAATTCCATAAATTGGAAATCAGTCACCTGGAAAAAATATATTCTCAATATGATCCCAGTTTGGCCATGGAAAAAGGGTAGCTTGAACTGCCCAACCTAGGTTCTGGGCCTGCACAGGCCTGCTCTCCAAAAGAAACCTGTGTTCACAGCTATAGGAAGCATTCACTATGTATGCTCTTGAGGTTTCTCCCTAAACTGCTTAGATTAAGATACGTTTCTTGCTATCAATAGAACACAATATGCCAAGCTGGCTTACAGGATCTAGTTTCTATTCTGTATTTTATCAGATGTGCATAATACATATGGTCATCATTGATAACAGGTGAAAGATCTGCTCTAATATGAAAACTAAGTGGTGCTGGAGGATGATCCTGACCCACAATGAGCAGTGGGAACACCAGAGCTCTGTAGGGATGCCTGGCAAGCTAACACATTGAGCATGTACGGCTCAGTAAGTTCCCTGTGAATACACATCTCCTGAGATCTCTCTATTTAATCATAGGTGATCTTGTCCACCTAATACAGCACCTCCTGTGGAATAACAAAAGCCACCTGCAGGAGCTGTGGTGATGACTCACAGGGTAGAGCATCTGCTGCTCTCTCAGAAGAACCACAAGGACCCTAACATTTGGGTAAAGCATGTCAGTGATTACATCATAAAGTGTGTGTCCGAGAAACAGCCACATTATCCACACAAAAGACACTGTCACACTGGGTACACCTTGGTGACTTTGAATTCACTTATTAGCCCAGACTCTATGGAACATGCAGAGATCCATCTGTAGCTGTCAGTTCTAGGTCCACAGGAAGGGACAGAACCCTTGAGTAAGAAAGATGGTCTTAAGAGTCAAGAGATAGAATTCAATTTTTATTCATAACAAATACATTTTTACAACAAAACAGGATTAAAATGAATAAAAATATTTAAAAATATTTTAAAGTAAAAATAGTAACAAGAACATATAAATATGAAACAACAAAAAGAAAACTTCAATTAAAATCATAACAAAAATATTTCTAAAAGCATATTCTTAACGAACATTTAGAAGCACAGACGTATTGCTGTTTCTCCTCTAGCACACATAATGAAAGGCGGTCCCCCAAGTTGTCTCTCAAGTGCTGTTTTCTGAAGAAGAAAGTGAGTAAGACCTCAATCAGTCAGGCTGGCTTAGTGTTATATAAATTTAGGGTCTCTAAGAAATGACAAATTAACGCAGAGGATGAATACTCATCCAAAAAATGTTACCATTCAGGATGTTGGTCATCAGGGACTCCTGAGAAAGCAACTTACTCTTCAGGAAGCTCTCTTACTGGTGTGTGTCCAATTCCAGCTCGCTTGCACTTTCTGAGACCTGGGAGAGGAAGGCAGTTTTTCAGACACTGATTTGGTGTTGAAAAGCAAGCCAGCTGTCAGAATGCTGCCTTCTACCACCTCAGTTCTATTGGACGGTCGACATGGACCTTTTAACTGATATCATTGTTGCCTACTCTGCAGGCAGGGCAAAATCTCCAGCAAGCCTCACAGTAATGTGGGCTGCCAATAGGGGACCCAGACTTATACCAGTGCAAACCAAGAACAGGGCAATGGCAAGAGACCTCATCGGGTTGCAGGAAGAAAGGAGATGTCCATATGTCGCCAAGGATAAAGCCAATGACAAGTACTAATTTGACATTTGCACTTGGTTCTTATCACAAAGGTGCTTCCTACACAAGAGGTCACATGACCACAGAGTGTCAATTGTTCAAGAACCAAGAAATTGTTCAAAACTCTACATAGGATACAATCTATCACATGGATATGCAATAATGAGATATGTTATTCATCTGTCACCATTTCTAGACTGCAGCTTCAAAAACAGCAGCAAAATATGCTTGCACAATAATTCAGTTTCTGAAAAGTGGTTAACTTCCTAGAATACTTGTGCATAGGCAGAGCAATGAACAATTCCATTACATGAGGTGGTTGGCTGGTTGTGAGTGTAAATTAGAAAGGTGGTAAGAGAAGCAAAGATGTATCAAATTGGCAAATTTTATCAGATATTGTTAAGCTAACACATCTGCTCGTCCCTACCTGATAATGCTGGTTCTGGCCGTTGATGGTCTTTATCTTTCTTGTTGAAGTCAACCAAATATTTCTGGTTCAGTGCACAATCAAGATGTACCTCCTTGTTCTCCTGCTTCAGTGGGACCAACTTCTTCCTACATGTGTTCTCCATCAGGAGCTGGCGGAGCAGGTTTCTGGAAATACAGTCTGCATAGTAAGATCATGCTGGCCCTTTCTCCCATTCCTACTCCCAAGTCCCACTAACTATACCAGGTCCCAGATACCCATGAAGACTTAATAAAATGCATCTTGATACATATAAGGCTGCTGCACAAACCATAAAGAGTTAATTCGGGGAAGAATAAATTGTTTGCTTGGCCTGACACCAATTAGTGTCCACACCTCTGAGAAAGAACATGGATCTACAACTATCCATGAAAGCACAATGCATGGAGCCAACATCAATTAGTAGTGGGCCAACACCTTCAAAGGAGGTCAGTAGAACCAAGAGAAGGTCATGCTAACCATGTGGTCTACCCACTGAGTTTTGTAAAACCTGGTGTGACACCATAGGTCCAGGGCAGCCTAATAACCTTCTGCTGACTTCAATCAGTACTGTTCTCTCTAGAGTCTTCTGAAGATGCCTAGACAATCCTGGGATGAGGAACAGTCTTTTATGGAACTGAAAACTGAGTCCTAATGACCCTGGAACACTGATGGGTAAATAGCACAAGAGATAGAACCAGAGCTGAAGACCGTCCAATACAGAACAAAGAAAGTCAGAAATGGCCATTCCACAAGTGATAGCCTTTCTGACCAGGACTTACCTAGAGAAGGTAATCTCCTTCTTCAGCTTATGGTTGTTCTCATGGACCTCAGTGTTCTCCATCTCTAAGTTGTGCAGAATTGACATGACCGCCTCCTCCATTCTCTCCAGGTCTTCATAATATGGATTTGGCCTGAAGTGTGGCCTGGCCCCAAATGATAGAATACAGTGAACATCGGCATTTAGGAATATATGAACTCAGGGTGGGTCCTATATTACCCCAGGCTGCTGCCTGGATCTTCCAGCACTCAGTCCCCTGCCTAGCAAGTACAGAGACTCACCATAAACTCACTGCAATTACAATCTTGCAAAGCCACCAGCTGTCAAGGGCTTTGCAAATGCACACTGGGAACTCACTCTCCCTGAATTTGTCCCTGAATTCTTCATTCAGACCACAAGTTCTGCTTTTAAATAAATGGAAGCAGATGAGTCCATTTTCCATCTTGCTCCTCAGGAAGGGTCAGGTTCTGAATCTCCACTATATGGGAGGTGAGGTTTAGCACAGGGTGGTTAGGGAGGCACAGCTTTCTAGAACCCAAAACCTTAACAGGATAAGAAAAAGGTGACCTTGCAGACCCAGGAATGAAACAAGAGCATTTGGAGCGATTCATACCTGTTCTTCATAGATCTCTCTGTCAGAAACCTCAGGCGATCTCTCAGGTCATTTCTCTCCTCGGTAATGAGCTGCAGCTCTTTAATCAGCCTCTCCTTTTCCTTCATGGCCTGATTCTTGCTTAGGTCAGTGCCAGGGGATGATGTTTCTCTCCCAGCGTCTGTAGGTAGAAGAACACAAGTTAACCTGCATGGGGAGAATGCATAGAGTGTTCATAGACCTCAGTGAGGCCTAAACAGGAGAACAAGCCAGGAACCCAGTGTCACTGCTAGGCGATTGGTCTATGCTTAAGAGGCCTCCTCAGGAGATCTCAGTTCTCCCACTACTCTATAGACACCAAGAGATGTAAGCAGCCAGGTGTTCCCTATTCCGGACATCACGTGCTTACATGTACCATGGTGATGGCTTCTCCAGGATTATTGTCAGCTGAACAGGGTACAGCTTGGTTTCAGGACCCTCACCCCTGTGGCTTCAGAACTTAGATGATAAATTCACCATCCACAAAACTTGAGTGATTGGAGACACTCAGATGTCCTACCCTGATACTCTAAGGCAACAACTTTGGATTTAAAATGCATTTCCAAGGGAGGATATGTTCAATAGACTTATCAGTGTCCCTATGTGAAATACCAAATGCCCTAGAAGTGCGAATAGGTTACAGGCTGAATCTTGGTCTACACGTTCCACATAGTTTTGGTATTGTAGAAAAATGTTTGTAACATACAACCTCTAATGTATAAAGCAAACGATGACCCTGCCAGTTAGAAGAAATCAGAGAAGGTCTAAGAACATAAGGTTATTGCCTGGAGCACAATCTCTCCCTGTTACTACTGTCAGATACCCACTGTATTTAAAGAAGCAATGATAGTGAAATACATTGCTGCCCTGTCTAAACTCAGAAAAGGTGGACCCTCCATGACCACTGATGGTGTTATTATATCAATGTAACAGAGCAAATGAACTGAAAAGTAAAGACCAGAAGTTCACAGTATGAAAGCATTGGCCTTACCATATCCTCCCAGTGGGGATGGGGAAACTAAAGTTCTGAAATCCTTGACTTTAAGGAATTGTGATATTCGTGGAAATTCAATTCCTTTTCAGATGCTCCCGTTGCTGTGGCCCATTGCTAGAAAGGTCAGCTTAAACCTGCAGCCCCCCTGGCAGGAAGCTCAAAATACACTGCCCAGAACTTACTCCACATTCCCCAGAAGTGCTGTCTTTCTCCATCATTACTTTGAGACGAAAGGCCAGACTCCTTCACTCTAGTCTCTCCAGAATCGACGTTCCCCCTCCCAAAAAGCTTGCGAAGACGGGAAAACATGTCTTAGCTTGTAACCGCCAGACTCAGACTGAGAGAAACTAGGGCACTGGTTGTCACTACAACACTAGTGACATCACAGAGGATGCCAGAACTCTCTAGGAGACAATAGAATGTCCAAGAAGGGACAGCTGATGTCATGGGGAGCAGACTTTGCCTCCTGCTAATGTTCTCCCTGTACTGAGCATAAGCAGAGGTGCCCTTTCCAGGAGCCTTTCCTGGGGCAGAGCCACTGAGCATCTCTTGCTTCCAAAGCCAAATTTTCCTCAAGGCTTGATTATAAAAAACCTTAGTAATTCCTATGCATCTAAATGAATGTTTCCTTTCAAATCTTTCCCAAAAAATGTCTCATCAAATTGTCCTCCTTCACCAATGTTAGCCATTAAAACTTCCTGAGATTTCACACCAGCTTGAATATGCAGTCAAAAGTTCTCCTGTCTCATTCTGTACAGGTGCTTTATATCACATCAAGAAATAGTCTGCATGGTGGGTTACAACACGGGCGTGTGTTAGGGGAACACTCATGAAGTCATGTGCTTAGCAATCGACAATTGCCAGAATATTCCTTAGGAGAAAGAGTTGAAGTCTTTATGATGCTAGGAAAAGTGTGGAGACCAGTTGGCAGAGGAAAGTACAATATTGGGACCACGAGTAAAGGGAACCCTTGCTGCTTGTGGGGTTCTCTTCTCTTTACCAATGTTGCCAAAGGAGCATGCTCACAGGCCTGAGTAAGATACATCATGTGCTTTTATCAGAAAAATAAAATAGTCAAGAGATATAGGGGATGCACATAAACGGCTAAATGGTGCTTATCCTTTAAGTGGATAGAGCAAGGTCCCAGCACCTGTACACTGGGAAATGGCCACCCCACCAAACACAAAACCATCTATCATAGTAAATAATGAATACTTTATAGAATGCACACATTAACACTGATAGATCACTTCCGTAGTTCAAATTTTGGGGGCAAATTCATATAGCAACTTATATAGCAAAAAATAAGAAAGAAAGAGAAGAGAAAAAGTCAAAACAAAAAGCTCAAGCTTCTCTCTCATATGAAGATTGCAGGAAGTGTTATATGGTAGTCAGTTCTGATTAGGCCATTTTAGATAGAACAGTGCATAGTGACCCTTAATGTGATGGGCCCTATATAAAGATTTTTGCAATATTGGAATTTTAACAAACCTCATCCAGAACATACAGAAGAGGCAAGGATGTGATCACCATGTCCTTGCTCTCTATCAGGGTATTTTTCTGCGTCCTTGATTGTCAGGCATCTAACAGCAACAATCTGAAATAGCTGATAGACATGGGAAAACGTGGCTAAAACTATAGTTGTGGGTTACACACCTCAACTGTCAAAGGCTAATGCTGTCCTCACAGTCCTTGGAGGCCACTCTTGTAAGCCTATGTATTGGAAAGTGGAAAGAGGTTCATCTGAGCTCAGAGTGAACCTGGCCAGCCAGGGAGAGGGCAACATGTGATACTTGAGATCCTGTCTAAAACCAGCACAGAAACCCACACTTCATTCAAAGCATCATCTACTAATTCTCGATTATCTACCATTCTCTCCCTACCAGCCGTTCAGTTTGGAATGGTAGAAAAAAAACTGGAACTGATCTTTCTATTCTAAGGACCTTGATCTCTCTTTCCTTAGGTCCACATTAAGAGTGCATACAAATGGATACCACCATCTGAACATCTTAGTATTTTCTACTCTGTATATGTAGCATAATACTGTGCCTATGACAATCAAGCGTCCTTGAGTGTTGTTGCCCCATCAAGAAGTGTGAAGAACTGAGGCCAATCCTCAGGGATCCTTTCGAGGGATTAGAAGAATGCCATCAGAGATACTCCACTTCTTTGTCCTTAGATTAAATCAAGTTGACACAATGTGAACCTGGTGGGCTATTTAACCATGCAGCTTTCTCCCAACCCCACCTTTCTGAGTTCAGTCCATGGCAGAATTCATTCCCCACCACCATAGATATTTCTTTGTATATTTCCACAAGAGCCAGGTTTCTTTCTCTTTTCTTAAATAGAATTAGTTGTAGTCAATCAACTGCTGCCCTATGGGAGAAATGATTAGTATCTATTGTATCTTACCGCACTGTATTTGTGTATACAAGTACGCTATTGGAAATCCAGCATTACTGAGGGATTGGAAACCAGCACTGTGGCCTTACCTTTCTGTGCCTAGTCCTGGCTCACAGGCAGCAGGGGGCAGACCTTGAGTTCCTCTTCAGGGACAGAGTGATGTTGAAAGGGCACTGAGCAGGTAGAGAAACACAGCTGAGGCAGTTCCTTTCAGTTATCAAACACATCATCTCCTTCCCATCTTAAGGGCTACTGCTGAGGTCTTGCCCCCGTACCTACCTTAATAGCAGCAAATTTGTTACACAGCAGCCAGCTCTTTCCTATTGTTCTGTAATATGCCTCCACATCATGGATGCCAAGAAACAAACTAAGGAAAACAAAAAAATCTGACATTGAACTGTGTGGTGCTGGTCACATACCCTGTTATGTTCTGTATGTTATGAGGTTTGTTAATTTTAACAAGTTCCCCAACTATGAGTTTCACGTAGGACCCATTAGAATCCAGGAAAATAAGAACAATTATGTGTAAAATGGCCTGAGTCAGGGCCATAGATAGCAGCATTTCCAGCACTTGTGCGTGAGCCCATGTGGATCTTGCAATGAGCTGGGCCTAGCAATGTCCAGTACACAGTTGTGAGCTGTTGCTCTGGTTGAACTGTATTGGTGTGTGCATTCAATGAACTACACCTATTTAAATGAATTCAGTGTTGGTGTGGTTTGAATCCAGACCCCTTGACACCAAATCTTCCCTTCAGCAGCTTTTAGGAGAAGAAGCTAAGGTCAGGAGTGGTGACATCTTGCCATAATTTATGTGACAAGAGGGATGGTGAATGGTCCCTTGTGATAAGAATCAAGGTTTCTTCTGTGGTACTTAGGTCTATATTGGCCCTGTGCAACAGCTTCAAGAACCCATTTCTGATTTCCCTTGGGATTCCCTTGATGATGCACTCAGACAGGATTGGAAACAACCAAAATAGTAGTCAGACTTGATTTAAAAAGTGTAGGGAACACTGCAAACTCATGTTTCAGGATATTAGATTACATTGTAAGCCCCATGATTTTGTTATTTACTTGAAAGAAAATATATGTCTGGTGGTGGAGGTCAGCACTAACACAGACATTTACCTCTAGAGCTTGTTGGTTTTTATTGATAGAGAAACTGCATAGAATTGCTATAGGGACCTGTGTCTTAGGTCTGTTTCCCTAGTATATCCTCTACATCTCTCATGATGGTGATCCTCTTTCTGGCTAAATGTATGTCTGTTCACTGGGGAATTGAGTTTAGTGACGTGCAAATATTATTTAAACGTATATGTCAAATGTTCTCATTTTGTTAATTTTTGTGGTTTTTATTGGCTTCTTTTGATTGACTGTCATAGTTTTATTAAGATATTTCCTGTTTCCTCTGGTATTTTATCCTTCCCTTCAAACTAAAGTAATCCTTTTAGGATCCTCTACAGAGCTGTCTTACTGGTTATACACATTGTGTTAAATTTATGTATACTATGCCCTAATCAGCACAGTAGCTGGGCAGCTGCCTGCCCTCCATGGTATCAGATACTTTCCAAACAATACCGCTCAACTCTTACTGACTGTGTAGCATCTTGGCTGCTCTTTGTTCCCCTTGGACACCCCTCAGGACCAGGCTCTCCTCTCCCTTAACCATGGCTGTTGTACTCTTCCTCTCTCCTCTCCATCACACATTTTCTTCCTTTATTCTCTGGCAGCTTCTTCCTCCTTCTTCCCTCCTCATGATCCTCTCTAGTAAAGCCCTCAAAGCTCCCCTCCCCCATCTCTCTGCTGTGCAGCTGTTGGCTGTTGGCTTCTTTATAATCACAGTTAACTGGGAGCAGGGTCAGCTTCTTTGGGGTTAACCAGTCTTGAGTTCCACAAATTACCATTAAATACAAGCAGAATTAGACCAATATACTTCAGGGATTTCTTTAGTTTTGTTTTGGTGTCAGTTTTCTTTTACCTTTTCACTTTCTATTTTATTTTCGGTTATTTTTTTTATTAATTGGTTATTTTATTTATTTATATTTCAAATGTTTTCCCGCTCTCCAGACTCCCCTCATCAAATCTTACATCCCATTTCTGCTCAGCTTTGCCTATATGACAGTGTTCCCCCACCCACACATACCCATTCCCACCTCACACCTCTAGGATCTCCTTTTGGTGGGGCAACAGGCCTCAGGGTAGTCAATGGCCTCCTACCACATGGATGCCACGTAAGTCACTCCTCTTCTACACAGTTACCTAGAACCATAGACCCATCCTTGTATACACTTTGGCTGGTAGTTTTGTCCCTAGGAGCTGGGGGATTGGTGACAGAGGGTCTGGTTAGATATTAAAGACCAATGGTTGCTGCTTTCTCCTCTTTTTCTGGTTGTAGGTGAAATTATGTTTGTGTGCTTCTCTCTCTTTTTTTAAAAATTATTGTGAGGTGATTAATTTCTTGGTTTTTTTTTCCTTGGGTATAGTTTAGCTCATTGTCTTGGAATTTTCCTCCTATTGTCCTCGGTTATGCTTTCTTAAAGAAAAAATATTGTTTAAATTTGTATTTGTCATAAAATGTCTTGGTTTCTCCATTCGTGGTGATTGCGAATTATGCTGGGAATAAGAACCTGGGTCTGCATTACATCTGTCCAGGATTTTTGGCTTTTTGAGTCTCCGTTGAGCAGTCTGGTGTAATTCAGATAGGTCTGAATTCATTTGTTACTGGATATTTATACCTTACCCCGTATAATATTCTTTCTTTTATCTGTGCATTTAGTGTTTTAATTATTATGTGAATGGAGGAAATTTTTCTGGTTAAATTAATTTGCGTTCTGTAGGCTTGCTGTACCTTTATGGCCTTTTATTTCTTTACCTTATGGAAGTTTTCTGCTATGATTTGTTGAAGATGTTTACTGGACCTATGAACTGGAAATCTCAATTCTCTTCTATGTCTCTTATCCTTATGTTTGGACTTTTAATTGTGTCCTGAAATCCATGGATGTTTGAATTCAATAAAGCATAGATATTTATCTGAGATGGGTGTTTTGTGCTTTGTTGGTGACCTCCTTGACCCCAACTCTTCCATTTAGTAGCATGTTGGATAATGAGACATGGTCAGCAATGGTGACTTCTTGCCATAAAGTATATGAAAATAGGGAGGTGACTTTATGTGTGTCAAGTATCAGTAGTCTCCTGGGTGGTTTTGGTCCCCGGTTGACTGTATGCAACAGTTTCAAAAGCCCAGGAATGATGTTCCTTGGGATTCCCATGGTGATGAACACAGACATGACAGAAAAAGACCAGAATACACAGGATAGTACTTGACTTATGTAATAGAGAGAACATTACTAAGTTATGTTACAAAATATTTGATCACACTGTGATCTCCCTGAATGTATTATTTAATGAAAAAATATTGTGTGGTATAGCATCGCCAGGGCACAGACATTTAATGCAAGAGCTCTTTGTTTACTGTGAACATGGACTTTATTACTGTTCAGCTCACCTACCTCACACCTTTACTGCAAAGCTAAAGGGCACTTAGGTCTAGAGCAGATCAAGGCACAACTTGATAGGAAATTAAGATAACTAGGGCAATGGAAAGTCTTTGAGTTGAAGGATTTTTAAGAAAGCGTGCAGAGGGAGCTACAATGCCCTTCTTCTGGGGCAACAGTGAATTAGGAAGGACAGTTGGGAGCTTCACTTAAATACAGCATCTGACTCCTGAGACTTCATTGGTAAAATTGATGTCTGGAAATTTTGTGTTGTAAAACAATGCATTGGCTCTGCAGCTTTTGGCAATGCCCATGGACAGAGAGATCACAGCAGCTGGGGACAATCTGAAAGGAAATCAGGTTTTCTTAAGTCACCTGAGAATTCCTCAAGGAGACAGGAAAGAATGGGTAGCACCATAAGAGAAGGCTTTAGGATCTCGTACAGTGCTACTCTAGATGCCTTGAAAATAGAAGCAGAAAATGTAAAACTAAATGACTTCCAGGAATTAGCTCATTTCTGTTTATGATTATTTCATATTGGCACTTTATACTTGATTTTTTTTAATTTAAAACAAGATGCTTTGGTTTTAATTCAAGGCCCTCTTGGAATCACAAAACCCTTACAACCCCTGTATGTCACCTGACATCTAACCCTATGGGGCTCGAGATTCTACTTTTAAATGCATCACCATCGAGAGCTTCCATTTAACCAGCAGGGTCCATGCCAGGCAGACACTGAGCAGGTTGTATGTTCTGTTAATCTCCACAACAACCCAATTCAGCAGAAACACGTCCAGTTTACAGGTGAAGAAACCACAGCTCAAAGCAAATGAGTATCAGGGTCCCATCAGTCTCACTGACTGTCACACAGACCCACATCCTTCTCTGTAAAGGGAAGCCATGGGCCTGATGTGGCTGTGCAAGCTGACTCTGCTGAGATGATCAATGCTATTCTTGACCCTGGAAGAATTTAAGACAAGGTGACCCACAGACTCCTGGGGTAGTTTCTGCGTCTGGGTCCTAAGGTAGGACACAGTATCCCTTGCCATGGGTCTCTACTCACATGAGGAGTCTGCTCCCATGTGTCAGCTTCTATGGCAGTGGTTCAAATCACTCCTACTGATGCAACCCTTTAATACAGCTCTTCATGCTGTGGTGACCCCCACCACAAAAATTATTCCATTGCTACTTCATAACTAATATTGCTACTCTTATAAGTTATAATATCTGATATAAATTTGTGAGTGGTTGCACCCCACAGGTTGAGAAACATTGCTTTATATATATATATATATATATATATATATATATATATATGTATATATATATTTGGAGAAGCCTTCATCTGAGGAGGACCTGATGCAGGTGTGAGAGCAGAGACACCCTGACGTAGTGACAAGTTTAGGAGGCCCAAGGCTGCTTGGCTTAATGGCAACAGAGATTCCTGGCTGAAGGCACAATCTGAAATCACTGTCCCCAGGACATTTCTTACCTCAGTTTTCCCCCATTACACGGTGTGTCTGCTTGGACATGTCTGTCCAGGAAGCCAGTCCCCGTCGTCTCTGATACAGACAGAATGCTAAAGGTGAGAATGCTTTCCCTCTGTTCGCCCCAGTCACTTCTATAGAAGTGAGTTCAAATCCCCTGTGGGTAAATGTGTGTCTCACATAGTGTGTGAGACTTGAAATTCATCCATTTGAGTTGACAAAAACCAACTCTCACTTCAGATTTATAGCTGACCAACACTTAGTTTCAGGAGAATGAAGAAGCTGGCCAGGCCTGCAGAGTCAGATCCCCTCCCTGCCTGGGACAATCCCACCCACTGCAGACTTCAGCTTCACCCAGCAGCTGTTATCAGAAAATCTGACCTTAAGGTTCTGAAGTCCACATATGCACAAACCCTAACGTTGTTAGATGGCGGATATGGGGTTTTTCTCCCATTTAAAATCATTCAGGCCTCTTCTCTCCCCTGAGATGCACTCTGTTCTCTCAGGTCTGTTGGTCCTGGAAGGACCTCGGTTCAACTGAAGGCCTGGGAGGGAGGGGGAGGACCTTTTGTTGTAGGAATGAGCATGGATCAAGAATGTAGCCCCACTGTGACTGGGCAACTAAGCTCCAGAAAATCTTTCCCAGTCACAGACCTGGGTCATGTGGGAGCCTACACTGTTTCATAAGAAGAGCTGGTTGCTTTCTCCTGGAAGAAGCACTTGGGGGTTGACTGTCACTTCTGAACCTTCTGTTCTAAGTCACTTCTCAGAAGGGGCACTTTGCTCTGACTTCTCCATGGGACCTACACAGCACTGGGAGTGGAGGATCCTATGGAGTTGCAGCTCTGAGCTGGGAGGGGGAGCTCTCACACTATCTTGAAGAAGCCTGTTTTCACAGCTGATCTGGACCTGAGGAACAGGTGCTTTTAAAGAAGCATGTGAAAGCATCTCCTGCAGGAGAGCTCACTATGCAGGGAAAGTCACACAGGATAGGGAAAAGTGGCTTCCCAACTTCCCCAGGGCACTCAAACCAGGGAGGATTGTTGAATTTGTTGGTTGTCTATTGTTATATCCCCCATTTATTTCTAATTTTGTCAGTTTAGGTATTGTCTCTCTGGTGTATAATTTGTTTGAGGAAGAGGTTGTCTCTCTGATGGACCTTCTCAACAAAAAAAAAAAAAAAAAAAAAAAAAGAAAAAGGAACCAAAAAAAAAAAAAAAAAAAAGCAAGCAAGCAAACAAACAAACAAACAAAAAACCAACACACAGCTTGTGGTTCCCTTGACTCTTTGTATTTTTCTCTTTGTTTGTAATTATTGATTTGATTTGAGCCTTGAATTAACTTCCTGCTGTCAAATCCTACCAGACACTCTATAAGATGAGGCTTTGCCTCACCTTGTAAAAGTAGCATGTAATAAATGAAGCTTTTGCTGCTCTCTCCAGTGGGGATGACATCACAATCTCACTGCAAACCATGCACAGCCCTGTTTAGGCTTTATTAAAGTAGCCACCATTTCAGTGCTCCCTGCAAGGTGCCATGGGGCAGTAGTAACATGAGTCTGCATGCACCTCGACAGTTTCTACTATGGACCCTTCCCTATACATACACACACACACACACACACACACACACACACACACACACACACACTTTACTGACATGGTGCACATTCTTTGCACACCAAAAATAAAGTGAGCAATAATGAAAACAGATCAATAATGGAATCAATGGAGGGAGCTGTGGGGAAGCTGGGGCTTAGAGTTACTTAAAGGCCCTATGCAGGCTCTCCTTTTGTTGGGGGAGAAATTTCAAGTGCAATGTCGTTCTTTATTTTTTTTTTCTCTAAAGCACAGAGGGCTAGGGTAGATCAGAGGGCTTTGAGAATGTTCGGCAAGTACAGTCACACTGAATTAAATCCTAGGGCTGGAACCCTATTAATCTTCTACAAAGTTACAGAGCAGCCTGGATGAAGACTCTCAGCTGAAAATGTGGACATCTCAAGACAGGCACTGGACAATGGCTGACAGACTTGACTGAAGACTGGAAATGTTTTGCTATCTCATAGGAAAAGAAGGCCCCTCATACCACATTGTACTCTAAGGACAGTTTATTCAGGTTAGGCATGACATGAACTATTGTCTAAGGTCACAGATGTCAGCACAAAGTATCCAAGGTGTTGTATGCCAATGGTAGCATCAACAGAACAAAGCACACAGTGTCATGAAGACATAAATCATGAGTATGTGTAGCAAGACCCAGGCCTCTTCCAGGTTCTTAGATAGTAACTGAGAACCTCAAATACGGTAGTGATGTGATAGTGTGGGGTGAATCTAGTTACAACTAGCTTCTATATTGACACAGATGATTCTTTTTGTGTCATGTTCAGCTTATAATGAATGACTGGACCTAAGCATGAGAATAACCAAATACTACATTGCTTCTCTAGCTGCTGAGCTTTTAAAGCCCTGGGGTGACAGCAAGTTTTTGTGGACATTCTGGATTGCTCCTTCTGTACTTTAACTCTGTGAGTCACCTCCACTCTCAGTAAGTTAGTTCAATTCCATAAATTGGAAATCAGTCACCTGGAAAAAATATATTCTCAATATGATCCCAGTTTGGCCATGGAAAAAGGGTAGCTTGAACTGCCCAACCTAGGTTCTGGGCCTGCACAGGCCTGCTCTCCAAAAGAAACCTGTGTTCACAGCTATAGGAAGCATTCACTATGTATGCTCTTGAGGTTTCTCCCTAAACTGCTTAGATTAAGATACGTTTCTTGCTATCAATAGAACACAATATGCCAAGCTGGCTTACAGGATCTAGTTTCTATTCTGTATTTTATCAGATGTGCATAATACATATGGTCATCATTGATAACAGGTGAAAGATCTGCTCTAATATGAAAACTAAGTGGTGCTGGAGGATGATCCTGACCCACAATGAGCAGTGGGAACACCAGAGCTCTGTAGGGATGCCTGGCAAGCTAACACATTGAGCATGTACGGCTCAGTAAGTTCCCTGTGAATACACATCTCCTGAGATCTCTCTATTTAATCATAGGTGATCTTGTCCACCTAATACAGCACCTCCTGTGGAATAACAAAAGCCACCTGCAGGAGCTGTGGTGATGACTCACAGGGTAGAGCATCTGCTGCTCTCTCAGAAGAACCACAAGGACCCTAACATTTGGGTAAAGCATGTCAGTGATTACATCATAAAGTGTGTGTCCGAGAAACAGCCACATTATCCACACAAAAGACACTGTCACACTGGGTACACCTTGGTGACTTTGAATTCACTTATTAGCCCAGACTCTATGGAACATGCAGAGATCCATCTGTAGCTGTCAGTTCTAGGTCCACAGGAAGGGACAGAACCCTTGAGTAAGAAAGATGGTCTTAAGAGTCAAGAGATAGAATTCAATTTTTATTCATAACAAATACATTTTTACAACAAAACAGGATTAAAATGAATAAAAATATTTAAAAATATTTTAAAGTAAAAATAGTAACAAGAACATATAAATATGAAACAACAAAAAGAAAACTTCAATTAAAATCATAACAAAAATATTTCTAAAAGCATATTCTTAACGAACATTTAGAAGCACAGACGTATTGCTGTTTCTCCTCTAGCACACATAATGAAAGGCGGTCCCCCAAGTTGTCTCTCAAGTGCTGTTTTCTGAAGAAGAAAGTGAGTAAGACCTCAATCAGTCAGGCTGGCTTAGTGTTATATAAATTTAGGGTCTCTAAGAAATGACAAATTAACGCAGAGGATGAATACTCATCCAAAAAATGTTACCATTCAGGATGTTGGTCATCAGGGACTCCTGAGAAAGCAACTTACTCTTCAGGAAGCTCTCTTACTGGTGTGTGTCCAATTCCAGCTCGCTTGCACTTTCTGAGACCTGGGAGAGGAAGGCAGTTTTTCAGACACTGATTTGGTGGGGAAATGCAAGCCAGCTGTCAGAATGCTGCCTTCTACCACCTCAGTTCTATTGGACGGTCGACATGGACCTTTTAACTGATATCATTGTTGCCTACTCTGCAGGCAGGGCAAAATCTCCAGCAAGCCTCACAGTAATGTGGGCTGCCAATAGGGGACCCAGACTTATACCAGTGCAAACCAAGAACAGGGCAATGGCAAGAGACCTCATCGGGTTGCAGGAAGAAAGGAGATGTCCATATGTCGCCAAGGATAAAGCCAATGACAAGTACTAATTTGACATTTGCACTTGGTTCTTATCACAAAGGTGCTTCCTACACAAGAGGTCACATGACCACAGAGTGTCAATTGTTCAAGAACCAAGAAATTGTTCAAAACTCTACATAGGATACAATCTATCACATGGATATGCAATAATGAGATATGTTATTCATCTGTCACCATTTCTAGACTGCAGCTTCAAAAACAGCAGCAAAATATGCTTGCACAATAATTCAGTTTCTGAAAAGTGGTTAACTTCCTAGAATACTTGTGCATAGGCAGAGCAATGAACAATTCCATTACATGAGGTGGTTGGCTGGTTGTGAGTGTAAATTAGAAAGGTGGTAAGAGAAGCAAAGATGTATCAAATTGGCAAATTTTATCAGATATTGTTAAGCTAACACATCTGCTCGTCCCTACCTGATAATGCTGGTTCTGGCCGTTGATGGTCTTTATCTTTCTTGTTGAAGTCAACCAAATATTTCTGGTTCGGTGCACAATCAAGATGTACCTCCTTGTTCTCCTGCTTCAGTGGGACCAACTTCTTCCTACATGTGTTCTCCATCAGGAGCTGGCGGAGCAGGTTTCTGGAAATACAGTCTGCATAGTAAGATCATGCTGGCCCTTTCTCCCATTCCTACTCCCAAGTCCCACTAACTATACCAGGTCCCAGATACCCATGAAGACTTAATAAAATGCATCTTGATACATATAAGGCTGCTGCACAAACCATAAAGAGTTAATTCGGGGAAGAATAAATTGTTTGCTTGGCCTGACACCAATTAGTGTCCACACCTCTGAGAAAGAACATGGATCTACAACTATCCATGAAAGCACAATGCATGGAGCCAACATCAATTAGTAGTGGGCCAACACCTTCAAAGGAGGTCAGTAGAACCAAGAGAAGGTCATGCTAACCATGTGGTCTACCCACTGAGTTTTGTAAAACCTGGTGTGACACCATAGGTCCAGGGCAGCCTAATAACCTTCTGCTGACTTCAATCAGTACTGTTCTCTCTAGAGTCTTCTGAAGATGCCTAGACAATCCTGGGATGAGGAACAGTCTTTTATGGAACTGAAAACTGAGTCCTAATGACCCTGGAACACTGATGGGTAAATAGCACAAGAGATAGAACCAGAGCTGAAGACCGTCCAATACAGAACAAAGAAAGTCAGAAATGGCCATTCCACAAGTGATAGCCTTTCTGACCAGGACTTACCTAGAGAAGGTAATCTCCTTCTTCAGCTTATGGTTGTTCTCATGGACCTCAGTGTTCTCCATCTCTAAGTTGTGCAGAATTGACATGACCGCCTCCTCCATTCTCTCCAGGTCTTCATAATATGGATTTGGCCTGAAGTGTGGCCTGGCCCCAAATGATAGAATACAATGAACATCGGCATTTAGGAATATATGAACTCAGGGTGGGTCCTATATTACCCCAGGCTGCTGCCTGGATCTTCCAGCACTCAGTCCCCTGCCTAGCAAGTACAGAGACTCACCATAAACTCACTGCAATTACAATCTTGCAAAGCCACCAGCTGTCAAGGGCTTTGCAAATGCACACTGGGAACTCACTCTCCCTGAATTTGTCCCTGAATTCTTCATTCAGACCACAAGTTCTGCTTTTAAATAAATGGAAGCAGATGAGTCCATTTTCCATCTTGCTCCTCAGGAAGGGTCAGGTTCTGAATCTCCACTATATGGGAGGTGAGGTTTAGCACAGGGTGGTTAGGGAGGCACAGCTTTCTAGAACCCAAAACCTTAACAGGATAAGAAAAAGGTGACCTTGCAGACCCAGGAATGAAACAAGAGCATTTGGAGCGATTCATACCTGTTCTTCATAGATCTCTCTGTCAGAAACCTCAGGCGATCTCTCAGGTCATTTCTCTCCTCGGTA
Organism: Rattus norvegicus; assembly: GCF_021556685.1. Classification (NCBI taxonomy): domain Eukaryota; kingdom Metazoa; phylum Chordata; class Mammalia; order Rodentia; family Muridae; genus Rattus; species Rattus norvegicus. The sequence goes on from NW_028238785.1 coordinate 57,265, forward strand.
ATGAGCTGCAGCTCTTTAATCAGCCTCTCCTTTTCCTTCATGGCCTGATTCTTGCTTAGGTCAGTGCCAGGGGATGATGTTTCTCTCCCAGCGTCTGTAGGTAGAAGAACACAAGTTAACCTGCATGGGGAGAATGCATAGAGTATTCATAGACCTCAGTGAGGCCTAAACAGGAGAACAAGCCAGGAACCCAGTGTCACTGCTAGGCGATTGGTCTATGCTTAAGAGGCCTCCTCAGGGGATCTCAGTTCTCCCACTACTCTATAGACACCAAGAGATGTAAGCAGCCAGGTGTTCCCTATTCCGGACATCACGTGCTTACATGTACCATGGTGATGGCTTCTCCAGGATTATTGTCAGCTGAACAGGGTACAGCTTGGTTTCAGGACCCTCACCCCTGTGGCTTCAGAACTTAGATGATAAATTCACCATCCACAAAACTTGAGTGATTGGAGACACTCAGATGTCCTACCCTGATACTCTAAGGCAACAACTTTGGATTTAAAATGCATTTCCAAGGGAGGATATGTTCAATAGACTTATCAGTGTCCCTATGTGAAATACCAAATGCCCTAGAAGTGCGAATAGGTTACAGGCTGAATCTTGGTCTACACGTTCCACATAGTTTTGGTATTGTAGAAAAATGTTTGTAACATACAACCTCTAATGTATAAAGCAAACGATGACCCTGCCAGTTAGAAGAAATCAGAGAAGGTCTAAGAACATAAGGTTATTGCCTGGAGCACAATCTCTCCCTGTTACTACTGTCAGATACCCACTGTATTTAAAGAAGCAATGATAGTGAAATACATTGCTGCCCTGTCTAAACTCAGAAAAGGTGGACCCTCCATGACCACTGATGGTGTTATTATATCAATGTAACAGAGCAAATGAACTGAAAAGTAAAGACCAGAAGTTCACAGTATGAAAGCATTGGCCTTACCATATCCTCCCAGTGGGGATGGGGAAACTAAAGTTCTGAAATCCTTGACTTTAAGGAATTGTGATATTCGTGGAAATTCAATTCCTTTTCAGATGCTCCAGTTGCTGTGGCCCATTGCTAGAAAGGTCAGCTTAAACCTGCAGCCCCCCTGGCAGGAAGCTCAAAATACACTGCCCAGAACTTACTCCACATTCCCCAGAAGTGCTGTCTTTCTCCATCATTACTTTGAGACGAAAGGCCAGACTCCTTCACTCTAGTCTCTCCAGAATCGACGTTCCCCCTCCCAAAACGCTTCCTAAGACGGGAAAACATGTCTTAGCTTGTAACCGCCAGACTCAGACTGAGAGAAACTAGGGCACTGGTTGTCACTACAACACTAGTGACATCACAGAGGATGCCAGAACTCTCTAGGAGACAATAGAATGTCCAAGAAGGGACAGCAGATGTCATGGGGAGCAGACTTTGCCTCCCTGCTAATGTTCTCCCTGTACTGAGCATAAGCAGAGGTGCCCTTTCCAGGAGACTTTCCTGGGCCAGAACCACTGAGCATCTCCTGCTTCCAAAGCCAAATTTTCCTCAAGGCTTGATTATAAAAAACCTTAGTGATTCCTATGCATCTAAATGAATGTTTCCTGTCAAATCTTTCCCAAAAATGTCTCATCCTAACTCACATTGTCCTCATCCACCAATGTTAGCCATTAAACCTTCCTGAGATTTCACACCAGCTTGAATATGCAGTCAAAAGTTCTCCTGTCTCATTATGTACGGGTGCTTTATATCACATCAAGAAATAGTCTGCATGGTGGGTTACAACACGGGTGTGTATTAGGGGAACACTCATGAAGTCATGTGCTTAGCAATCGACAATTGCCAGAAAATTCCTTAGGAGAAAGAGTTGAAGTCTTTAAGGTGCTAGGAAAAGTGTGGAGACCAGTTGGCAGAGGAAAGTGCAATATTGGAGCCACCAGTGAAGGGAACCTCATGCTGGTGGTGGGGTTCTCCTCTCTGCACCAATGTCGCCAAAGGAGCACTGCTCACAGGACTGAGTAAGATGTACCATGAGCTTCTATCAGAAAAATAAAATAGTCAAGAGATATAGGGGATGCACAGAAATGTCTAAAATGAGGCTATAAACATCATTAAGTGGATAGAGCAAGGTCCCTGCACCTGTACACTGGGAAATGGCCACCACACCAAACACAAAAGCATCTATCATAGTAAAAAATGAATACTTTATAGAATGCACACACTAACATTGATGGATCACATACATAGTTCAAATTTTGGGGGCAAATTCATGGCCTTAACTATCTTTGTCTCAACTTATATAGCAAAAAATAAGAAAGAACGAGAAAAGAAAAAGTCAAAACTAAAAGCTCAAGCTTCTCATATGAGGATTGCAGGAAGTGTTATATGGGAGTCAGTTCTGATTAGGCCATTTTAGATAGAACAGTGCATAGTGACCCTTAATGTGATGGGCCCTATATAAAGCTTTCTGCAATATTGGAATTTTAACAAACCTTATCCAGAACGTACGGAAGAGGCACCATGAGATCACCATGTGATCACCATGTCCTTACTCTGCATCAGGTTATTTTTCTGCATCCTTGATTGTCAGGCATATAACAGCAACAATCTGAAATAACTGGTAGACATGGGAAAACATGGCTAAAACTATAGTTGTGGGTTACACACCTCAACTGTGAAAGGCTAATGCTGTCCGCACAGTCCTTGGAGGCCACTCTTATAAGCCTATTTATTGCAAAGTGAAAGGAGGTTTATCTGAGCTCAAAGTGATCCTGGCCAGCCAGGTAGAGGGCAACATGTGATACTTGAGACCCTGTTTTAAACCAGCACAGAAATCCACACTTCATTCAAAGCATCATCTACGAATTCTCGATTATTTACCATTCTCTCCCTACCAGTCGTTCTGTTTGGAATGGTAGAAAACAACTGGAACTGATCTTTCTATTTTAAGGACCTTGATCTCTCTTTTTTTAGGTCCACATTAAGAGTGCATACAACTGGACATCACCATCTGAACATCTTAGTATTATCTACTCTGTATATGTAGCATAATACTGTGCCTATGGAAATCTTAAGCTTCCTTGAGTGTAGTTGCCCCATCAAGAAGTGTGAAGTTCTGAGTTCAAACCCCAGTGATGCTTTAAAGGGTTAGAAGAAAGCCATCAGAGATACTCCACTTCTTTGTCCTTAGATTAAATCAAGTTGACACAATGTGAACCTGGTGGGCTATTTAACCATGCATCTTTCTCCCAACCCCTCTTTTCTGAGTTCAGTCCATGGCAGAATTCATCCCCCACCATCCTAGATATTTCTTTGTATATTTCTACAAGAGCCAGGTTTCTTTTTTTTAATAGAATTAGTTGTAGTCAATCAACTGCTGCCCTATGTGAGAAATGATTAGTATCTATTGCAACTTACCGCACTGTATTTGTGTATACAAGTACATTATTGGAAATCCAGCATTACTGAGGGATTGGAAACCAGTGCTGTGGCCTTGCCTTTCTGTGCCTCTTCCTGGCTCACAGGCAGCAGAGGGCAGACCTTGAGTTCCTCTTCAGGGACAGAGTGATGTTGAATGGGCACTGAGCAGGCAGAGAAACACAGCTTAGGCAGCTCCTTTCAGTTATCAAACACATCATCTCCTTCCCATCTTTTTTTTATTTTTTTATAATTTTTTTTATTAACTTGAGTACTTCTTATATACATTTCAAGTGTTATTCCCTTTCCCGGTTTCCCGGCAAACATCCCCCTCCCCCCTCCCCTTCCTTATGAGTGTTCCCCTCCCAACCCTCCCCCCATTGCCGCCCTCCCCCCAACAGTCTAGTTCACTGGGGGTTCAGTCTTGGCAGGACCCAGGGCTTCCCCTTCCACTGATGCTCTTACTAGGATATTCATTGCTACCTATGGGGTCAGAGTCCAGGGTCAGTCCATGTATAGTCTTTAGGTAGTGGCTTAGTCCCTGGAAGCTCTGGTTGCTTGGCATTGTTGTACATATGGGGTCTAGAGCCCCTTCAAGGTCTTCCAGTTCTTTCTCTGATTCCTTCAACGGGGGTCCTATTCTCAGTTCAGTGGTTTGCTGTTGGCATTTGCCTCTGTATTTGCTGTATTCTGGCTGTGTCTCTCAGGAGCAATCTACATCCAGCTCCTGTCGGTCTGCACTTCTTTGCTTCATCCATCTTGTCTAATTGGGTGGCTCTATGTGTATGGGCCACATGTGGGGCAGGCTCTGAATGGGTGTTCCTTCAGTCTCTGTTTTAATCTTTGCCTCTCCCTTCCCTGCCAAGGGTATTCTTTTTCCTCATTTAAAGAAGGAGTGAAGCATTCACCTTTTGATCATCCGTCTTGAGTTTCATTTGTTCTAGGGATCTAGGGTAATTCAAGCATTTGGGCTAATAGCCACTTATCAATGAGTGCATACCATGTATGTCTTTCTGTGATTGGGTTAGCTCACTCAGGATGATATTTTCCAGATCCAACCATTTGCCTACGAATTTCATAAGCTCGTTGTTTTTGATAGCTGAGTAATATTCCATTGTGTAGATGTACCACATTTTCTGTATCCATTCCTCTGTTGAAGGGCATCTGGGTTCTTTCCAGTTTCTGGCTATTATAAATAAGGCTGCGATGAACATAGTGGAGCACGTGTCTCTTTTATATGTTGAGGCATCTTTTGGGTATATGCCCAAGAGAGGTATAGCTGGATCCTCAGGCAGGTCAATGTCCAATTTTCTGAGGAACCTTCTTCCAATCTTAAGGGCTACTGCTGAGGTCTTGCCCCCATACCTACCTTAATAGCAGTGAATTTGTTACACAGCAGCCAGCTCTTTCCTATTGTTCTGTAATACTTCTCCACATCATGGATGCCAAGAAAAACACTAACAAAGAACAAAAAACTCTGACGTTGAACTGTGTGGTGCTGGTCACATACCCTGTTATGTTCTGTATGTTATGAGGTTTGTTAATCTTAACAAGTTCCCCAAGTGTATTCTTTACATAGGACCCAATAGATTCAAGGAAAATTGGAACAATTATGTGTAAAATGGCCTCAGTCAGGGCCCATAGACCGAAGCATTTGCAACACTTGTGCATGAGCCCATGTGGATTTTGCAATGAGCGGGGCCTAGCAATGTCCAGTACACAGTTGTGAGCTGTTGCTCTGGTTGAACTGTATTGGTGTGTGCATTCAATGAACTACACCTATTTAAATGAATTCAGTGTCCTGTGGTTTGAATCCAGACCCCTTGACATCAGATCTTCCCTTCTGCAGCACTTGGGAAAAAGGCTAAGTTTAGGAAAGGTGACGTCTTGTCATAAGTTATGTGACAAGAGGGATGGTGAATGATCCCTTGTGATAAGAATCAAGGTTTCCTCTGTGGTATTTAGGTCTATACTGGCCCTGTGCAACAGCTTCAAGAACCCATTTCTGATTTTCCTTGGGATTCCCGTGATGATGCACTCAGACATGATTGGAAACAACCAAAACGGTGGTCAGACTTGATTTATAAAATGTAGGTAACATTGCAAACTTATGTTGTAGGATATTTGATCATATTGTCATCCCCAATATTGCGTTATTTACTTAGAAAAATACCTTCTGGCTGTGTAGTTCAGTACTAGCACCAATATTTAACCCTAGAGCTATTTTTGTTTGTTTGTTTGTTTGTTTGTTTTTTGTTTTTGTTTTTGGATGAACAAGTACTTTCCTATTTTGTGGCCCAGCCCTAGCTCTTACTTCTTTGCACAGTCATAGAGAGACCTCAAACATTTACTCAGACAAAGCCAGGGGAGTGTATAAAAGGGCCTAAGGCAATACCACATAATGACATTGAAAGTGGGCTCTCTTCTTGATCCACGCCTCCAGCTCTCCTGACATCTACATGAATTATAACTCCTAATGCAGTGTAAATGATGTCTGCGCTATTGCTGAAGGAATCATGAGAATAACAACTGTAAACATTCCACCATGGATAGAATTTGTGGAAAGAGGTGACTGGCAGCCAACGAGAGGGCTCTACAGTTAAAGGGGCTTGCTGTCAAGTCTGATGAGCTTGACTCAATCCCCAGGACCCACGTGGTAAAAGGGAGAGAACTAAGGGCCAAGCTGTCCTCTGGCTTCCACTCATGTGCTTACATGTATGTGAGTATATATGTATATGTCTGTATGTATGTGTGGATATGAATGTGTGTATGCATGTATGTGTATACGTGTATATGTATATGTGTGTATATGTCTGTCTATGTGTGTGTATAGGTGTATTTGTATGTGTGTATATGTATTGTATGTGTGTATATGTGTGTATGTATATGTGTATGTGTGTATGCATGTATGTGTGTATGTGTGTATGTGTGTGTATGTGTGTGTGTATGTGTGTATGCATGTAGGTGTGTATGTATCTGTGTGTGAGCATGAATGTGTATAGTCATGTATATGCATGTGTTTTCATGTACGTGTATTCGTGTATATGTACGAATGTATGTGTGTATATGTATGTATGGACACACAAACACACACAATGTTAAAACATAAAAAGCTCCTTGGAGTATTCACCGTGCCTGGATAAGTGGTGACCATGTGGGGGAAACACATGTCCATGTAAGCACACCTGTTCACATGCGCTGAGCAATGCCCAGCCTGGTCTTGAGCTCACTACCTGCCCAACCATGAGTTTCTGCCCACCTGGTCTTCTCAGAGCCAGGTGACAATTGTTCCTGCCATTCCAGTTCTGTTCCCGTTTCTCATGCCACAAACCTTCTAGCTTGAATCTCACCTACTGACGCAGGAACCTAACAGCCTCCAACCCAGTGAAGTAAGTAAACTTCTTCCTGACATCCTCAGGCTTGGTGTCCCCCATGAGTCACAGGGAGGAAGGATGGCATGCACCAAGGAGAAGGGCCATGGGCAAGGAAGACAGGATCATAAGTCAGTCATCCCTGACACCAGCAAAGTGTGTGCTTCAGAGCTGGCTCTGCTCACTCTTGTCCCAGTGGCAGGACTTAAGAGTGGTGCCTACCTGTCACCCAGCGCTTAGAGACGTCTGAGGCATGAGAACCAGGAGTTCATGGCCATCGTAACTAATGGTGAGATCAAAGCCAGCCTGGGCTGCATGAGACTCAGTCTCAAAGCAGGCAAGGAGGAACTTGCTATATTTGAGCAAGGAAGCTGGAATCCTCCTGGGTTCTAAACATTCACTGCAATACAGAAAGATGCTAGGGCTAGTGTGGCAGAAAGTAGGAGACAGAGAAGCCAGGTTAACCCTCCCTAATCTTCTCATGCTGTGTGAGCTATGAGTAGATGGTGCCCTATACACTGTGGACAGGATGGTCTCTCAGACGGTTCAGAAAGCCATGGAGGACTCCAGCAATTCTCCACTTGGGTGTCACTTGAGTCTTATATGTGTGTGTTTACAAGCCAAAATATAAGATCCATAGGTGACTGTGTAAATTCAACATGGCACAGCCATGTGCTGGAATATTATTCAGCCTTACATAGGATTCAGATTCTGACCCTTGAACAGGAATGAGAATGGTAGCCATTCTCCTAAGTCAGACCTCCAGGCAGTGCAAAGACAAACTAACACTGTATGACACCACTGAGGGCTGCAGTGTCACCAGTTATATAAAGACAGAAAGCAGGAAGGTCTACAGAGCTCCAGGGGTGACATGGAGTGGGGAGGTTGGAGGGTAGGTGTGTAAGTGGGACTGAGCCTCAGAGGAATCAGACATGGCTGCAGAATATGCATGTGGCTGCCTCCCATACCTGTGGGTGCTGCCTCCTCAGAAAGGCAAATACAGTAAAAGAAAGGAACAGAGGAGACAGGCTCTGACCACCTGTAGACACACACAAATGACGTGACAGAATGTGCACACTGCTGCCTTTCTGCAGGAGCAATTGAGCTTCCAGAAGGGTTGAAAGAGGCTGGAAGGGCTGAGCATGGCACTGAGTTCAAGGACATAGCTTTAGGTCCTGGGGAACCTACGGTGCCCAGGCCCCATCCTGCTGATACTGAGGGACATCGCTGACATTCAGGGTGATGGCCGGGCTGGGCTGGGGAATAGGTGTCCACTCTCACCTGCCTCAGCTTGAAGATGCGCTGGGTGAAGTAGGACTGCAACTGCTTGTTGGATTCATTGATGCAAATCTGCTGGAAGCTATTCTGTTCAAAGTCCTCAAATCTGAATATGGCCAAGACACCAATGGGCAAGCACTGGGAGACAAGGTTTGGTTATAGCCGGGGCCTCCTGGAAAGACTAGCCCTCCTGAGAGGAGTTGCAGCAGAGGGGGTGTGTTTTCCTGACCTGTTTGGTACCCAGTGTTTTTTACCAAGGGTTCCTTTGTTACTTCTTGATGGAACCAGGCCTGCACATATCCAGGAAGCATTGGGGTGGAACCTAGGCTTGGTGCCCACATGCTGGCATCGCTGAGGGTGAAGCCTAGTCTATCACACTTCCAGACACCGAGTGCAGATGCCTGGGTTCCTATAGAATAGCGGTTCTTACCGTTCCTAATCCTGTGTCTCTTTATTTCAGTTCCTCATGTTGTGATCCCAACCATAAACTTATTGGAGAGCTACTTCATGAGTGTAACTTTGTTACTGTGAGGAACTGTAATGTAAATGTCTGGTGTGCAGGAGCTCTGATGTAGAACCCACAGATTGAGAGCAGCTGCTGTAGAGGATCAGAGTCCCCTGCCAGCCCTGGTGTTTGCAGAGATCCCCTGGGTTCCTAGTCTCCATGGCTTTCCCAAGGACAGGGTTTATTCTTGGCCGTCTCAGGGCCCGGAACCTCACAGAAACAGACTCTCCCATGTCCTTCCTGTTGAGGAGAGCGTGGTTGGTCCTCAGCACAGACCAGTCAAACAGGGTGCTGTATAGACACTTGGCCAGGGGTCTCCTGCAGTTATGGCCTCTGGACAGAGGGGTTTCTTCACTGGGGTGGGGCAACCATGCCAGGTACAGGCAGTGATGCTCAGAGTCAAGACCTAGTTTTGTCTTATTTTCATAGACAAAGTTGCCCAGGCTGGCCTCGAACTTGCCGTGTAGCCAAGGATAATTAAACAACTGATCCTACTGCCTCTACCCCCCATGGGCTGAGATTGCAGATGAGTGTCACCAGAGCTGGCTTGTCACAGGTGCTATACGGCTCTAAGTCTGGGGCCTCATGTGCAGGAGTGTTATGACTGTGCCATCCCCACCCCGCATGAGGGTTTTCACCTTTCTCCTGCTGAAGTCTGCTTAATCCTACCCTGGCCCCAGGACACAGCAGCTGTGGGAGCCTCAAAGCCTGGGGCTTCAGCACAGCATTGGTACACAGCATAGCATGCAGCCTACAGGGCTGTGAAAAAGCCAAGGAAGTGGTTCTCAGCTCACCCCCTGTAGGAGTGTCTAGTCCATCCTTCTCTCCATGGACGCAGACATCTGCTTCCAACTGCCCAACATGTCCCTCTGGTTTTGACTTTCCTGGATGCCATGTCAATGCCACCACACAGAGTGCTGCCTCTACTGGGGACACTCACACAACCTCTCTGGGGGACATCTGAGCCAAGCAGGGATTGGGTGCACTGCAGAGAGGTCAAGTCATGTCGTGAAGTACCTTGTCCCACAAAGGCTCACTGTTCAGGGAGTTGACTGGAAAAGTAAGCTTATGCCCCTGGGCAGGGTTCCCCATAGGGAGTGTCCCACACCCTGCTATCAGGTCTATTCCTGGTGCCATGCAAATTCAATTTGCAAGACCCAATGCTCTGGAAATGTCAAGAGCTAACGGAAATGTACCAGGAAGTGCACACCATAGCAAAGGGAGAGGATGGCACAGAGACCTATGCTATGGGTTAAAGGGCACGGAAAGGCCACCTCGAGCACAGGGGTCAGTCACCTCTTTCACAAACAAGGCAAAGGTCAATGCTCTCAGCTCTGGGAGCCTAAAGGGCTCTGTGGCTCCTAAGCCCTGCAGCTGCAGCCAGAAGCAGCACTGAACAGGATGTAAATGCTGAGTATGGCGATGTCAATAAAACTTTATTTACAAAACCAAATTGGTGGTAGTAGTGGTGGTGGTGGTGGTGGTGGTGGTGGTGGTGGTGGTGTTGGCGGACTGGTTCATTTCAAAGCATGCTGGAGTGGCATGGCCACTGAGCATCGGGAAACACAGAAAGGAATGCGACTGGACGCAGGGCTCCCAACACCCTAGACGTCGACCTATGGCACTGGAACAGGGTCCCTGAAGGTAAGTCTGGACAGTCAGATAAGGTAAGTACAATTTATTACAAGGAAATGGGACAAGATAAATCTTCTCTTCATCTCGCTATGCTTAAGCATCTTTAAGAGTGCAGGGAATTCATGTCTATCAGTCTGGTTTAGAAAAGTGTTTAGAGACAGCAAGAGTAAACTCCATGGTTCCCTGACGAGGGTTCCAGGGATTCTGATATCTGGGTCAAAGTGAAAGTTAAGGTGAAAAAGGCTGTCAGGCAGGGCAAAAAGATTCCAATTTCTGGTCTCTTTGAGCTGTAATTTTTACTGTGTTCAAGGCCATGAATGCAGACAGGGTAATAACGAATACAGAACAAGAAGCTACAGCTTCATTAAGACAAAACGAAAGTAAAAGTTTTGCCCTCTGCACCATTGCCTGAAGCAGGTTTTTCTAAGTCGTTTCCCGGGGATGGCATGTTGATCATTAGATTCACACAATGATAATGACGAATTCACCTGCCTTTTCTTTTCCTATAATTAGGCCAGCATCGATTCAAGGTGTGGCCCAACCGACTTATTATAAAGGATGATACTGGTTGGTTGAAAAAGGTAGTAGCTTTCTATGAACCATATATTAAGTTTTTATGTATATTAAAATTAACATTGGAAAGAACAATGGTAGGAGAGGAAGCTGGAGGACAACTGCTGCAAATGCTTGCTTTTGAAAATGCTAATGAAGAGTACAGGTGAGCATTATTACCTATAAAGGAGGCTGGGGATATTAATGCTTATATGAAGGCATGCAAGGGTGTCTTTTCTGAAAATGGAAAGATGCATATTTGGCACGTATTGATCCAGATAGAGTTATTAAATTATATGTTTAAATACTCTTGAATATCCTACAGGCGCTTTCGCTCAGGATGAGTTGCCTTTAGAATGGGTTTATATTAAATAAAACTTTAACCAAACATTAACAAATAATGAGGAACAAATTTCTTTAATTATTCAGCAAGGCATACAAAGACCTGTTACTCTGTGGGGATATGATTGTGCTGCTATTGTTTTCCCATTATGCAAAGATAAAGGGGAATATTTAATGCAGATGTCTGAGGTTTTTCAATTAGCCATGATTTCTTACACTGGAAATATTGAATTTCATCCTCCCCATAGTAAATTGTGGGATTGCTTTAAAAAACAAAAAAAATTTGATAAATACACTAATTTCTGTTGATCCATTACCATCAGCCTTTACTGTGTTTACAGATGGCTCTAAGACCAAGATGGCTTATTGGACCAAAGATTAATTTTGGGGACAAGAATCTTCTTTTGGGTCAGTACAACAAAATGAATTATTAGCGGTAATTAATGTATTCCAGGATTTTACTCATGATGTAAAAATATTATAGCTGAGTCCGCTTATGTTGTAGGAGTAGTACAGAATATTGCGACTGCTGTTGTTTCTACATCTAAGCCTACATTAAATGTTATTCTCACATATTAAAGGACTATTGTTATTATGAAACTCTAGAATATTCATTACACATACTAGATCACATTCAAAATTTCCAGAATCTTTAACACTTGGCAATCCTATGGTAGATCAATTAGTGGCATTTGCTACCCCAGAAGAACACAGTCATAATCATGCCAATACAGGATATTTACATATTAAATATAAGCTTCCCAATTCTCAAGCCAAACAAATTATTGCTAATTGTCCTATGTGTCAGTCTTCACGTATAAAATGTGTTCCATCTCAAATTAATCCCAGAAGGATGCAACTTAATACATCGTGGCAGATGGATGGAACCCATATTCCTGAGTTTGGTCGCCTTTCACATATAGATGTAAGCATAGATAATTTTTCAAAATTTGTGTGGGCTACGCCATTGCCAGGAGTACGCACTGCTCATGTTATACAGCATCTATTGGAAATTTTTGCTGTTATGGGACTGCCCTCTAAAATTAAAATTGATAATGGACCAACATATATTTCTTATCAATATAAACAATTTTGTCAACGATATCATATTGTACATATTACTGGTACAGAACACAATACACAAGGACAAGCTTTTGTTGAAAGGATTCACCATACCCTGAAATGACAAATTATAAAATTACAAAGGGGGAAAAGAGATGGCCTCATGCAACCTGAATGGAGTTTGCAGACCAGTTCCAGAGCTATATTGGCACAAGCATTATACATTATTAATTTTCTTAATTTACCACAAGGTGAAGTTATATCAAGAGCCGATAGACACTTTGTTGAACTTCCCCCCAGAAGGCATGGAACAGACAGTATGGATAAAAATTGCCCGGGATGCTGAATGGCAGGAAGGGACATCATTGTATATAGGGGAGAGGGTTTTGTCTCATTACAGGATGGGAGACTATTCTGGTTACCTGGGAGATGGATCCAAGCACAGAATAATAAGAACTGCTCCCTACCCTCAAAGGAATCCAGTTAAACCTGCTACATTTTCTCCTGATGGATGTTCTCAGGAGATGAGGAGGTGTCCTCCATTACTGAGGCCCTGGCTTCTCTTAGTGTCCACAAACAACAATGGATAAGGATCCGTGTAGTGACAACCCTATTACCTATATGGGGTAAGGTGAAGCGATTAAGCACTGAAAGGAATAATTTTGTCCCCTTCAGGAAAGTCCTGTACTGCTGAGCACTTATTCTTAGCAATGTGTGTTTTACTCATGGTTTCTTCTGCTGCGGCCAATGCCAGTTATCGGGCTTATATTGCTTATCATGATGAAATCCTACTACTTTTCTGTTAGTAAATATATGGATAATGACACAGAACATGATTGGAAGTTAATTCAAGCCTATTTAGAGGGTAATGAAAGTGCTTCAAAAGTAATTAATGCCTTGAAATATGATGTTCGAATGTCTTTTGGTAAACAGCTAGAAGATACTACCCCTATGGAAATAGCGAAATTATTGGCTGATCAATTGACAGGATTAGATCCCAAGGCTTGGCTTCAAAGGATTTTCCATAGCTTGGGAGGAGCTAGTTTTGCCATAATCTTATGTACATTATGTATTATGTTGCTTTATTTTTACATGACTAAACCCCTACAAGGACCTTTAGCTATGTTATGTAAAGTGTTACTTTAAAACAAAAGAAAAAAGAAGGAATTGTTAAGACATAGAGATGCAGCTCCCAGGCAGGGTCAAGAAAGGCCTGGTGACAGATTCAAGTAGGGGCTAGAATGCCGCCCTGGAGAAGAAAATGTTTTTCTCACTTGGCCTTAAATTATGTTCTGCTGTGTCCCATTTCTGTGGAAGTGGTTCTAACGCTCTCTTGGTAATGGTGAGTATATTTTGATTATAATAAGAAAGGTGATTTGTTATATGAATATTTTTAGAAGAAGCTTTTGTTTATTCGTCTTTCTTTGTTTAATCTTCCCTCATTGTTCCTGGTATCCTGGGAATAATGATCTTATGGTATCTTGACACAATGAAAATTGTAGTAATGCATATTCTTAGCTTAATAAGGATTAATAAAGCTTGCAACTGCGTGCAGTTTCTTATGCCTTGCTCTGCATCCCCTGTGTCCTGGGGTATGCGACCATACCCAGCGCCCCAACTCACTAGACATTGACAATGGGTCACCCCACAAAACACAGAAGCATCTACCTTAGTCAAAAATGGACATTTTATTGAATGCATACACTAACACTGATTGATCACATCCATAGCTAAGATACTAGGGGCAGATCCGTGGCCCAAAATACATTCCTCTAAACCTATAAAGAAAGAAAGAAAGAAAGAAAGAAAGAAAGAAAGAAAGAAAGAAAGAAAGAAAGAAAGAAAGAGAGGAAGGAAGGAAGAAGAAAAAACACAAAAAACTTAAGCTTCTCATAGGAACTTCGCAGGAAGTGTTGTCTGGCGGTCAGTTCTGATTAGGCCATTTTAGATGAAACAGTGCATAGTGACCCTTAATGTGATGGGCCCTATATAAAGCTTTTTGCAATATTGGAATTTTAACAAACCTCATCCAGAACATACAGCAGAGGCAAGGATGTGATCACCATGTCCTTGCTCTCTATCAGGTTATTTTTCTGTGTCCCTGATTGTCAGGCATAGAACAGCAACAATCTGAAATAGCTGGTAGACATGGAACAAAGTGGCTAAAACTATAGTTGTGGGTTGCACACCTCAACTGTCAATGGCTAATGCTGTCCTCACAGTCCTCGGAGGCCCCTCTTGTAAGACTATCTATTGGAAAGTGGAAGCAGGTTTATCTGAGCTCAAAGTGAACCTGGCCAGCCAGGGAGAGGGCAACATGGGATACTTGAGACCCTCTCTTAAACCAGCACAAAAACCAACCCTTCATTCAAAGCATCATCTATTAATTCTTTATTATTTACCACTTTCTCCCTACCAGCCTTTCAGTCTGGAATGGTAGAAAAGGACTGGGAATGTTCCTTCTATTCTAAGGACCTTGATCTCTCTTTCCTTAGGTCCACATTAAGAACACATGCAAATGGGTATCACCATCTGAACAACTTAGTATCATCTACTCAGTATATCTAGCCTAATACTGTTGTATGACAATCTCAAGCTTCCCTGAGTTTCGCTGACCTAGCAAGAAGTATGAAGTACTGAGGCCACACCCCAGTGATCCTTTCAAGGGGTTAAAAGAAAGCCGTGAGAGAAACTCCACTTCTTTGTCCTTAGATTAAATCACATTGACACAATGTGGGTGGACTATTTAACCAGACATGTTTCTCCCAACCCCACCTTTTTGAGTTCAGACCATGGCAGAATTCATGCCCCACCACCCTAGATATTGAGTTTAGTGATATGTAATTATTATTTAAACCTATGTATTAAATTTTGTCATTTTGTTAATTTTTGTGGTTTTCACAGTCTTCTTTGATTAACTTTCCTAGTTTTATTAATTTATCCCCAGTGTTCTCTGGTGTTTTGTCCTTCCCTTCAAACTAAAGTATTCCTTTTAGGATCCGCTAAAGAGCTGTCTTACTGGTTACTCATATTGTGTTAAATTTATTTTTAGTGTGCATTAGTCAGCACAGTAGCTGTGCAGCTGCCTGACCTCCATGGACCAGATCTACTTTCCAAACAATAACGCTAACTCTTACTGACTGTAGCATCTTGGCTGCTCTTTGTTCCCCTTGGACAGCCCTCAGGACCAGGCGCTCCTCCCCCTTAACCATGGATGCTGTCCTCTTCCTCTCTCCTCTCCATCACACACGTTCTTCCTTTATTCTCTGGCAGCTTCTTCTTCCTTCTTCCCTCCTCATGATCCTCTCTAGCAAAGCCCTCAAAGCTGACCTCCCCCATCTCTCTGCTGTGCAGCTGTTGGCTGTTGGCTTCATTATAATCACAGTTAACTGGGAGCAGGGTCAGTTATTTGGGGTTAACCAGTCTTGAGTTCTACAATTAGCATTAAAATACAAGCAGCATTAGGCCAATACACTACAGGGGTGTTGTTTGTTTGTTTGTTTGGTTTGGTTTAATTTTCATTTACCTTTTTACTTGTTATTTTATTTTTGGCTATTTTTTATTAAATGGTGATTTTATTTATTTACATTTCAACTGTTGTCCTGCTTTCCACACTCCCCTCATCAAACCTTACATCCCTTTTCTGCTCAGCTTTGCCTATGTGACAGTGATTCCCCACCCACACATATCCATTCCCACCTCACACCTCTAGGATCTCCATTTGGTGGGCAACAAGCCTCACCTGAACCATAGAGCATCCTTGCATACACTTTTGCTGGCAGTTTGGCCCCTGGGAGCTTAGGGATTAGGGAAAGAAGATCTGTTCAGATATTAAAGCCAATGATTGCTGCATTCTCTTCTTTTTCTGGTTATAGGTGAAATTATGTTTGTGTGCTTCTCTTTTTTTAAATTATTGAGAGAAGATTAATTTCTTGGTTTTTCTTGGGTATAGTTTAGTTCATTGTCTTGGAGTTTTCCTCCTATTAGCCTCTGTTGTGCTTTCCTCCAGAAAAGAATTCTTTAAATTTGGTTTTGTCATGAAATATCCTGGTTCCTCCTTTTATGGTGATTGAGGATTATGCTGGATATAGGAGCCTGTGTCTGCATTACATCTGCCCAAGATTTTCTGACTTTTAGAATCTCTGTTGAGAAGTCTGGTGTAATTCAGATATGTCTGAATTTATTTGTTACTAGATATTTATACCTTACCCCTTTTAATGTTCTTTCTTGATCTGTGCATTTAGCGTTTTAATTATTATGTGAATGGAGGAATTTTTCTGGTACAATTAGTTTGATGTCCTGTAGGCTTGTTGTACCTTTATGGCCTTTTCTCTCTTTACCTTATGGAAGTTTGCTTCTATGATTTGTTGAAGGTGTTTACTGGACCTATGAACTAGAAATCTTAATTCTCTTCTCTATTTATTATCCTTAGGTTTCAACATTTAATTGTGTCCTGAAATTCATGGATGTTTTGGATTCAATAAACCATACATGTTTATCTGAGATGGGTGTTTTGTGCTTTGTGGGATGACCTCCTTGACCCCAGGCTGCATGAAGAATCTCAGCTGACAATGGGGACATAAATTATGAGTATGTGTAGCAAGACCCAGGCCTCTTCCAGGTTCTTAGATATTAACTGAGAACCTCAAATACAGTAGTAATGTGATAGTGTGGTGTGAATCTAGTTACTCTTCTCTATTTTGATATAGATGACTCTTTTTGTGTCATGGTCACCTTATAATGACTAGAAGACCTAAGCTTGAGAATGACTAAAGACTACCTTGCTTCTCTAGCAGCTGAGCTTTTAAAAGTCCTGGTGTGACAGCAACTGTTGGTGGACATTCTGGATTATTCCTTCTGTACTTTAACTCTCTGTGTCACTTCCACCATCAGTAAGTTAGTTCAATTCCATAAATTGGAAATCCATCACCTGGAAGAAATACTCTTTTTTTTTAAAGATTTATTTATTTATTTATTTATTTATTTATTTATTTATTTATAGTATACAAGTACACCGTGACTGTCTTCAGACAGACCAGAAGAGGGCATCATATCTCATTACAGATGGTTGTGAGCCACCATGTGGTTGCTGGGATTTTAACTCAGGACCTCTGGAAGAGCTGTCAGTGCTCTTAACCACTAAGCCATCTCTTTAGCCCAAGAAATACTTTCTGAATATGATCTGAGATTGGCCATGGAAAAAGGGTAGCTTGAATTGTCCCACCTAGGTTCTGGGCCTGCACAGGCCTGCTCTCCAAAAGAAACCTGTGTTCACAGCTGTTGGCTGGCTAAGAACGATTTCACGAGACGTGATACACAGCCCTCGGACTTCTGCTTCAGTCATCTGCACAATTTCTCCCAGATGATGTCCTCATACCGCCAGCAGGCGGGTGATGAAGCTGTCCAGAACACCAGAGCTCTGTAGGGATGCCTGGCAACCTAACACGTTGAGCAGGCAAGCTCAGTAAGTTCCCTGTGAACACACATCTCCTGAGATCTCTCTATTTAATCATAGGTGATCTTGTCCACCTAATACAGCACCTCATGTGGAATAACAAAAGCCACCTGCAGGAGCTGTGGTGATGACTCACAGGTTAGAGCATCTGCTGCTCTCTCAGAAGAACCACATGCCCCTAACAATTGGGTAAAGTATGTCAGTGATTACATCATAAAGTGTTTGTTGGAGACACAGCCACATTATCCACACAAAAAACACTATCACACTGGGTACCCCTTAGTGAGTTTGAATTCACTTATTAGCCCAGGCTCCATGGAACATGCAGAGATCCATCTCTAGCTGTCAGTTCTAGGTCCACAGAACCCTTGAGTAAGAATGATGGTCTTAAGAGTCAAGAGATAGAATTCAATTTTTATTCATAACAAATACATTTTTACAACACAACAGGATTAAAATGAATAAAAATATTTAAAAATATTTGAAAGTAAAAATAGTAACAAGAACACATAAATATGAAACAACAAAAAGAAAACTTCAATTAAAATCATAACAAAAAAATTTCTAAACATAATCATATTCTTAACGAACATGTGGAAGCACAGACGTATTGGTGTTTCTCCTCTAGCACACATAATGAAAGGCGGTCCCCCAAGTTGTCTCTCAAGTTGTGTTTTCTGAAGAAGAAAGTGAGTAAGACCTGAATCAGTCAGGCTGGCTTAGTGTTATATAAATTTAGGGTCTCTAAGAAATGACAAATTAACTCTGAGGAAGAATATTCATCCAAAAAATATTGTTACCATTCAGGATGTTTGTCATCAGGGACTCCTGAGAAAGCAACTCATTCTTCAGGAAGCTCTCTTACTGGGGTGTGTCCAATTCCAGCTCTCTTGCACTTTCTGAGACCTAGGAGAGGAACACAGTTTTAAGACACTGATTTGGTGGGGAAATGCTAGCCAGCTGTCAGAATGCTGCCTTCTACCACCTCAGTTCTATTGGACAGTCGACATGGACCTTTTAACTGATATCATTGTTGCTAACTCTGCAGGTAGGGCAAAATCCCCGGCAAGCCTCACTGTAATGTGGGCTGACAATATGGGACCCAGACTTATACCAGTGCAAACCAAGAACAGGGCAAAGGGAAGAGACCTCATTGGGTTGCCGGAAGAAAGGAGATGTCCATATGTCACCAAGGTTAAAGTCAATGACAAGTACTAATTTGACATTTGCACTTGGTTCTTATCCCGGAAAGGTGCTTCCTACACAAGAAGTCACATTAACACAGAGTGTCATTTGTCAAAGAACCACGAACTTGTTCAAAGCTCTGCATAGGATCCAATCTATCACATGGATATGCAATAATGAGGTATGTTATTCATCTGTCACCATTTCTAGACTGCAGCTTCAAAAAGAGCAGCAAAATATACTTGCAAAATAATTCAGTTTCTGAAAAGTGTTTAACTTCCCAGAATACTTGTGCATAGGCAGAGCAATGAACAATTCCATTACATGAGGTGGTTGGCTGGTTGTGATTGTAAATTAGAAAGGAGGTAGGAGGAAGCAAATATGTATCAAATTGGCAAATTTTATCAGATATTGTTAAGCTAAAACAGCTGTTTGTCCCTACCAGATGATGCTGGGTCTGGACGTTGCTGGTCTTTATCTTTCTTGCTTAAGTCAACCAAATATTTCTGGTTCAGTGCACACTCAAGATGTCCCTCCTTGCTCCCCTGCTTCAGTGGGACCAACTTCTTCCTGCATGTGTTCTCCATCAGGAGCTGGCTGAGCAGGTTTCTGGAAATACAGTCTGCAGAGTAAGATCATGCTGCCCCTTTCTCCCATTCCTACTCCCAAGTCCCACTAACTCTACCAGGTCCCAGATACCCATGAAGACTTAATAAAATACATCTCGATACACATAATGCTGCTGCACAAACCACAAAGAGTTAATTCAGGGAAGAATAAATTGTTTGCTTGGCCCGAGCACCAATTAGTGTCCACATCTCTCAAAAAGAACATGGATCTACAACTATCCATGAAAGCCCAATGCATGGGGCAACATCAATTAGTAGTTGGCAAGCACCCGCAAAAGAGGTCAGTAGAACCAAGAGAAGGTCATGCTAACCCTGTGGTCCACGCACTGAGTGTTGTAAAACCTGGTATGACCCCAGAGGCCCAGGTCAGCCTAATAAGGTTCTGCTGACTTCAATCAGTGCTGTTCTATCTAGAGCCTTCTGCAGATGCCTAGACAGTCCTGGGATGAGTAACAGTCTTTTATGGAACTGAAAACTGAGTCCTAATGACCCTGGAACACTGATGTGTAAACAGCACAAGAGATAGAACCAGAGCTGAAGACCGTCCAATCCAGAACAAAGGAATCAGAAATGGCCATTCCACAGGTGACAGCCTTTCTGACCAGGACTTACCTAGAGAAGGTAATCTCCTTCTTCAGCTTATGGTTGTTCTCATGGATCTCAGTGTTCTCCATCTCTAAGTTGTACAGAATTGACATGACCACCTCCTCCATTCTCTCCAGGTCTTCATAATATGGATTTGGCCTGAAGTGTGGCCTGGCCCCAAATGATAGAATACAATGAACATCAGCATTTAGGAAGATATGAACTCAGGGTGGGTCCTGTACTACACCAGTCCTGGAAGGACACCTTCTGAATTCTACATATTGGACCTTCTTCAGCTTCAGAAACATGTTTTTCTGCGTCCAGCACACCAGAATCTCGGCATCCAGATGGAGGGTTCCCTGGCTCCCTTTATTCAATCAAGAGGAAATCTGCAGTCCAGCCAGTTGAGCTTTCAAGAGCCTAGGCCACACCTCTCCATGCTCCCCCACCCCCAACGCACCCAGAATCCTGTGATTTCCTTTTTCCTGTCCTGATAACAGACCATATATCAACCCAAAATTATAATCTGCACAACGAATACAAATATACAGACAAACGTGGCCACATAAGCAAAGAACTGTGCTGTTGACCGTGGGCCTCCCAGAACAAAGCATTCACATCACCATGAAAGTGTCACAGGTAAATACTCAGGCCAAGACATAGACTCCTATATTCCAGGTGTGGAGGGAAATATAAACATATAACAGTTGTGCATATGCATTTGGATGTATGCACACACAGACTCACAGACTGAGACACACCCACAAAAAAAAAGAGAAATGTAAACAGAGTCAGAGAAAGAGAAAAGCAAATATGGAAACAGAGAGCACTGTGAGAACCAGGAGAAATGCATGCACCATTGCTGTGTCCGAGGGGCTCCCACAGACACACAGACAATAACAAACAGGCCTGAGCCTGACAACTTCTAGTCAAGCATTGAGATGAACTGTTTGGGACCAGGCCCCTCAGGCTGCTGCCTGGATCTTCCAGCACTCAGTCCCTGCCTAGCAAGTACAGAGACTCACCATAAACTCACTGCAATTACAATCTTGCAAAGCCACCAGCTGTCAAGGGCTTTGCAAATGCACACTAGACACTCACTCTCCCTGACTTTATCCCCGAATTCTTCATTCAGACCACAAGTTCTGCTTTTCAATAAATGGAAGCAGATGAGTCCATTGTCCATCTCTCTCCTCAGGAAGGGTCAAGGTTCTGAATCTCCTCTATATGGGAGGTGAGGTTTAGCACAGGGTGGTTAGGGAGGCACAGCTTTCTAGAACCCAAAACCTTAATAGGATAAGATGAAGGTGACCTTGCAGACCCAGGAATGAAACAAGAGTGTTTGGAGCGATTCATACCTGTTGTTTTTGGATCTCTCTGTCAGAAACCTCAGCCGATCTCTCAGGTCATTTCTCTCCTCGGTAATGAGCTGCAGCTCTTTAATCAGCCTCTCCTTTTCCTTCTTGACCTGCTTCTCGCTTGGGGCAGTTTCAGGGGAAGATGTTTCTCTCCCAGCTTCTGTAGGTAGAAGAACACAAGTGAACCTGCATGGGGAGAATGCATAGTGTGTACATAGACCACAGTTAGGCCTAAACAGGAGAACAAGCCTGGAACCCAGTGTCACTGCTAGGCGATTGGTCTATCCTCAGTGGATCTCAGTTCTCCCACTACTCTATAGAGACCAAGAGATGTAAGCAGCCAGGTGTTCCTTATGCCGGACATCAGGTGCTTACATGTACTACGGAGATGGCTTCTCCAGGATAATCATCAACTGAACAGGGTACAGCTTTATTTCAGGACCCTCACCACTGTGGCTTCAGAACTCAGATGATAAATTCACCATCCACAAGACTTGAGTGACTGGAGACACTCAGATGTCCTACCCTGATACTCTAGGCCAATATCTTTGGATTTAAACGCATTTCCAGGGAGGACATGGTCAACAGACTTATCAATTCCCCTATTTGAAATACCAAACCCCTGAAGTGCCAATGGGTTACAGGCTGAATCTTGGTCTACACGTTCCAAATAGTTTTGGTATTTTAGAAAAATGTTTGTAACACACAACCTCTAATATATAAAGCTAAGGATGACCCTGCAATTAGAAGAAATCCGAGAAGGTCTAAGAACATAAGGTTATTGCCTGGAGCACAATTCTCCCCCTGTTCCTACTGTCAGATATCCACTGTATTTAAAGAAGCAATGATAGTGAAATACATTGCAGTCCTGTCTAAACTCAGAAAAAGTGGACCCTCCATGACTCCTGATGGTGTTTTTATATCAATGTAACATACCAAATGAACTGAAAAGTAAAGGCCAGAAGTTCACAGTGTAATAGCATTGGCCTAACCATATCCTCCCAGTGGGGATAGAGAATCTAAAGTTCTGAAATCCTTGACTTTCAGGAATTGTGATATTCATGGAAATTCAATTCCTTTTCAGATGCTCCAGTTTATGTGGCCCATTGCTAGAAAGGTCAGCTTAAGCCTGCAGCCCCCCTGACAGGGAGCTCAAAATATACTGCCCAGAACTTACTAAACATTCCCCAGAAGTGCTGTCTCTGTCCATCATTACTTTGAGACGAAAGGCCAGATTCCTTCACTCTAGTCTGTCCACAATCGACATTCCCCCTCCCAAAACGCTTGCGAAGACGGGAAAACATGTCTTAGCTTGTAACTGCCAGACTCAGACTGAGAGAAAGTAGGGCACTGGTTGTCACTAATGTCTGGTGACATCACAGAGGATGCCAGAACTCTCTAGGAGACAATAGAATGTCCAAGAAGGGACAGCAGATGTCATGGGGAGCAGACTTTGCCTCCCTGCTAATGTTCTCCCTGTACTGAGCATAAGCAGAGGTGCCCTTTCCAGGAGACTTTCCCGGGGCAGAGTCACTGAGCATCTCCTGCTTCCAAAGCCAAATTTTCTTCAAGGCTTGATTAGAAAAAAACCTTAGTAATTCCTATGCATCTAAATGAATGTTTCCTTCTATATCTTGCCCCAAAATGTCTCATCCTAACTCAAATTGTCCTCATTCACCAATGTTAGCCATTAAAACTTCCTGAGATTTCATACCAGCTTGAATATGCAGTCAAAAGTTCTCCTGTCTCATTATGTACAGGTGCTTTATATCACATCAAGAAATAGTCTGCATGTAGGTTACAACATGGGTGTGTGTTAGGGGAACACTCATGAAGTCATGTGCTTAACAATCGACAATTGCCAGAATATTCCTTAGTAGAAAGAGTTGAAATCTTTATGGTGCTAGGAAAAGTGTGGAGACCAGTTGGCAGAGGAAAGTGCAATATTGGAGCCACCAGTGAACGGAACCTCATGCTGCTTGTGGGGTTCTCCTCTCTGCACCAATGTCGCCAAAGGAGCACTGCTCACAGGCCTGAGTAAGATATACCATGAGCTTCTATCAGAAAAATAAAATAGTCAAGAGATATAGGGGGTGCACAGAAAGGTCTAAAATGAGGCTATAAACATCATTAAGTGGATAGAGCAAGGTCCCAGCACCTGTACACTGGAAAATGGCCACCACACCAAACACAAAAGCATCTATCATAGTGAAAAATGAATACTTTATAGAATGCACACACTAACATTGATTGATCACATCCATAGTTCAAATTTTGGGGGCAAATTCATGGCCCTAACTATCTTTCTCTCAACCCATATAGCAAAAAATAAGAAAGACAGAGAAAAGGAAAAGTCAAAACAAAATCCAAAGCTTCTCATATGAGGACTGCAGGAAGTGTTATCTGGTGGTCAGTTCTGATTAGACATTTTAGATAGAACAGTGCACAGTGACCCTTGATGTGATGGGCCCTATATAAAGCTTTTTGCTATATTGGAATTTTAACAAACCTCATCCAGAACGTACAGAAGAGGTAAGGATGTGATCCCCATGTCCTTGCTCTCTATCAGGTTATTTTTCTGTGTCCTTGATTGTCAGGCATAGAACAGCAACAATCTGAAATAGCTGGTAGACATGGGAAAACATGGCTAAAACTATAGTTGTGGATTACACACCTCAACTGTCAAAGGCTAATGCTGTCCTCACAGTCCTTGGAAGCTACTCTTGTAAGCCTATCTATTGGAAATGGAAGGAGGTTTATCTGAGCTCAAAGTGAACCTGGCCAGCCAGGGAGAGGGCAACATGGGATACTTGTTACCCTGTCTAAAACCAGCCCAGAAACCCACACTTCATTCAAAGCATCATCCACCAATTCTCGATTATCTACCATTCTCTCCCTACCAGTCGTTCAGTTTGGAATGGTAGAAAAAAATGGAACTGATCTTTCTATTGTAAGGACCTTGATCTCTCTTTTCTTAGGTCCACATTAAGAGTATATATAAATGGATATCACCATCTGAACATCTTAGTATTATCTACTCTGTATATCTAGCATAATACTGTGCCTAAGACAGTCTCAATCTTCCTTGAGCATTGTTGCCCCAGAAAGAAGTATGAAGTACTGAGGCCAGTCCCCAGGTATCCTTTCAAGGGTTTAAAAGAAAGCCATCAGAGATACTCCACTTTTTGTCCTTAGATTAAATCAAGCTGACACAATGTGAACCTGGTGGGCTATTTAACCATGCATCTTTCTTCCAACCCCCCCCCCATTCTGAGTTCAGTCCATGGCAGAATTCATTCCCCAGCATCGTAGATATTTCTTTGTATATTTCCACAAGAGCCAGGTTTCTTTCTCTTTTAAATAGAATTAGTTGTAGTCAGTCAACTGTTGCCCTATGTAAGAAATGATTAGTATATATTGTAACTTACCACACTGTATTTGTGTATACAAATACATTATTGGAAATCCAGCATTACTGAGGAATTGGAAACCAGCGCTGTGGCCTTGCCTTTCTGTGCCTAGTCCTGGCTCACAGGCAGCAGGGGGCAGACCTTAATTTCCTCTTCAGGGACAGAGTGATGGTGAATGGGCACTGAGCAGGCAGAGAAACACAGCTGAGGCAGCTCCTTTCAGGTATCAAACACATCATCTCCTTCCCATCTTAAGGGCTGTTGCTGAGGTCTTGCTCCCGTACCTACCTTAATAGCAGCAAATTTGTTACACAGCAGCCAGCTCTTTCCTATTGTTCTGTAATACGCCTCCACATCATGGATGCCAACAAACAAACTAACAAAAAACAAAAAAACCTGACATTGAACTGTGTGGTGCTGGTCACATACCCTGTTATGTTCCGTATGTTACGAGGTTTGTTAATCTTAACAAGTTCCCCAACTATGAGCTTCACATAGTACCCATTAGATTCAAGGAAAATAGGAACAATTATGTGTAAAATGACCCGAGTCAGGGCCCATAGACAGCAGCATTTCCAGCACTTGTGCTTTAGCCCATGTGGATTTTGCAATGAGCTGGGCCTAGCAATGTCCAGTACACAGTTGTGAGCTGTTGCTCTGGTTGAACTGTATTGGTGTGTGCATTCAATGAACTACACCTATTTAAATGAATTCAGTGTTCCTGTGGTCTGAGTCCAGACCTCTTGACACCAAATCTTCCTGTCAGCAGCACTTAGGAAAAGAAGCTAAGGTTAGGAAAGGTGACATCTTGTCATAAATTATGTGACAAGAGGGATGGAGAAATGATCCCTTGTGTTAAGAGTCAAGGTGTCCTCTGTAATATTCAGGTCTATACTGGCCCTGTGCATCAGCTTCAAGGACCCATTTCTGATTTTCTTTGGGGTTCCCATGATGATGCACTCAGACATGATTGGAAAGAACCAAAATGGTGGTCAGACTTGATTTATAAAATGCAGGCAACATTGCAAACTTATGTTGCAGGATATTTGATTCATATTATCAGCCCCAAGATAGTGTTATTTACTTTAAAAAAAATTACCTCTGGCAGTTCATTTCAGCACTAGCACAGATATTTTACCCTAGAGCTTTTTTTGGTTGTTTGTTTGGTTTTTGTTTTTGTTTTTGGATGAACAAGTACTTTCTTATTTTGTGGCCCAGCCCTAGCTCTTACTTCTTTGCACAGTCACAGAGAGACCTCAAACATATACTCAGCCAAAGGCCGGGGAATGTAGAAAAGAGCCTAAGGCAATACCACATAATGACATTGAAAGTGGGTGGCCAAAAGGTGTTATACAATTAACCTCACTTCAGTGAGTGATGACATACCAACCTGGTGGCCTACGATTCTGGAATATTAATCAGAATCCTTTAGTCATATTAGATCTTAATAGAAACAAGGAAGCAGTCCTTTCCTGAAGTATATATTCATCATACGTAAAGAAGATATTAAATCCATATACAACTCAGAATAGAATTATCCCCCAAGACTGGAAAGATCTGGCAGCATTAATATTAGAAGCTTCTCCTGTGTTACAGTGGTAAGCACAGAAGAAAGAGGAAGATAGGGCTGAAAACAAAAGCATCAGGCCAGAGCACTGTTTCTCAGGATGAGTTGCTAGGTGAAGGTAAATAAACCTTACTAAGTTTAATACAGTATTACATACACTGTTGTAAGTAACTGGAGCCGAGGCTATCCCCAAAGGTTTGCCTGTCTGTGAAATCTGATACCCTAACTCAGGTGTCTTCCCTGGCCTCAGTGGGAGAAGGTGCACCAGCCCTACAAAAACTTGATGTGTCTTGGTGGAGGCACACTCTGAGGGATATTCCTCTACTCTCTCAGAGGAGATGGTGTGAGGACATTGGGGAGGAACTGTGGGAGAGAAGTAACAAGAGAAAGGACAGCAATTGGGATGCAAAGTGAATTTAAGCCTGAATTAAGGTGAAGAGACACCTTAACTAAGGTAACTAATAAAAGAATCAGTGTGTGCCCATGGCTCCAGGTAGATATGTAGCAGAGGACTAGCTTATCTGGGATCACTGGGACGGGAGAACCTTGTTTCTGAGGAAGCTTCATGAACCATGATATTGGAACTTAGGCCTCTGAGGCGGGAGTGAATTGGTGGGTGGAGGAGCAATCTCATAGGGAGAGGGTGTGGGGGACAGAAGAGGGGGTCATGTAGAGGAACATGGAGTGGGAGATAAATTGGAAATGTAGATAAAGTGATGAAAGAAAACTAAAAAACATCAGACTATGAGTATCATTTAATTCAAGCCTCAAATAATAAAAACATAAATACGAGAGTCTCCTGGTCCTGTTCATGTCATCCTGAATCTTAAAATCTTTTTTCCTCCAAATTCCGTGCCACATGAGGTGCACTGACCTGTCAGCTGCCTGCTTGGATGACAACTGCAGCAGCTTCCCTATGCACTTGCTTTGTAGGAGCACGAAATCTATTGAGCTCCCTTTTCCAAGTTGGAACTTTAATTGGTAAGAGTCTTGCCTTGAGGACACCTTCCACATCTCTACAGTACAGAGGCAGGAGGCTTATCGTTAATAACATTCATCTCCTTAACTATGTCACCCTCCTCTTCAGCACATGAATTTGCTGTGACATTAAACTTCTTAGTGATCTTTTCCACTCTAAGCTGCACATGGTTTTCATGTGTTTGCCCTGTGTGTTGTTCCTTCTCCTGCAGTCTTGAGGAACAGTGACCAAAAGTAACCAAACCACAGACTCAAAGCCATGTTAATACTGTATTGTGTACTATTTTCACAGAGTTGCCTGAGGTGTAAATGGGACATGGAGAATTCGAACATAGTTTGAATCTTAGGCCTTTCACTGGGCAGTCCCTCATCTTCTCTAAAAATTAACCCCATTCTTCTACCATTGAGACCCACCTGCTGCTTAGCTCTTTACCCCTCTGCCGTGGTCTGTTCCATATCTCTTCCTGCCCATGTCTACTCTGAATCTCCTGCTTCAGCTTGCCTCTGCCTATGTCCCTCTCTATGCCCGGAAGTTCTGCCCACATACTTCCTGACGAAGCTCTTGGCCATCAGATCTTTATTACATCCAATCGGCAGTGAGACAACACCTGATACATCTCTTAGCTTGTGTTGAGCTGATGAGAAGGACAAACATCCACAAAATAGCAAACCTGATGATGGGACATAGAAATGACAAGAGAAATCCTGCCAGCACTTAGCTCACTGCCAGTACAGAACTAACAATTGAAAGTTGACACACCTTAGTACAAAGGGAGGTCACCTCAGCATTTCCCCTTTTACTCCAAGAAATACCTTTAATTTAACATTAATAAGCTAGATAAAATAAGAAAACTTATGAGATGCATCAGGTAAGAATTACTGTCACAATATTCTGTCCATTCGTATTTTCAAAATTGGAGAAGGTACTTCGTTATCTAAATTATATTAGTCTAAAATTTTGTACCTAAATCATTTTCTATCACTTTTTAAGCTTTGTATCCCTTATCTATCATAACTTTCATTTATTAACCATAATAAGTCTTCTGAGACCAAATGTACTTTCATTAATTCCAAACAATTTAAGCGTTTATGTCTTTCATCCTTAAAATTTGACACATTTTTTGCGTACAAATTTTCTTTATTCAGCTTCTACACGAAGATTATTTTTGCTCTGATTTAGAGCAGGATGCAAGGGTGGAGTGCAGACCTGAGGGGAGGGCAGATGAATGGAGTTGAGCTGCAGGATGTGAGGTTCACAGAGAATAAATAAGAAGTTAAAAAAAAATAAGAAATAAGCACAGTGGGGATGAAGCTGTGAATACTTGGCATGGGGAGGTTTGGCAGTGGACTGGGCATTTTAGGGGTGGGGTGCATTGGCGTGGGTTCTGGAGTAGTAAGGATGATGTCTGTTCTTGTCTTTTGGGGAAACTCCTCGGTCTTCTCCCATCCCTCCTCCACCTCTACCCCCACCTCCAACCGCCATAACTGCCTCCTACCACAGCAGCGGCTTCTGGGCATCGGCCTCTTTCTGCTCAAGCTCTTCTATGTGCTCGGGGTGGTACAAGCTTTTAAAAATCCCAGGCAGTGGGCAGACCACGCACACTCTCCTGGCATCCCCATCCTCTCTCAGGACTTATGGTGCCAGAGCGGATATCGCAGGAGTTTTAATACTGCTGTGGAGTGTCCATAGAGCCCTGCTTTCTGAGCCTCCCATGTCCACCCTGTTCCTGTCCAGGTTCCTGGCTGTCACATTTCTGCACGATGGTGAACAAGTTTGTTTTTCTGATTCTCATAACAAGAAAAGGTTAAGACTAAACTATCTAATCTTCAACCCCATTCAAGTTCTGAGGAGGAGAAATGTTGCCTGAATAAAAGGAAATTCAGAGCAAACAGCTTCCAAATCTAAAGAAATGACAGAAATTGTTGGCTACCATGGGAGTCAGTCAGCAAATATTCCTGTGTCACTGTGGCATCCACCTTCAACTCACTGGGCCAGGAGCTCTGACAACAATCCTTTGAAGCAGGTCACTTGAAGGACTATCCTATTTTTTTTTCCAAAAACTGGGACACAGACTTCCCCATGATCAACTTCTGCAGGCTGGACAGCTTTCTGGCAGCAGTAGAGGTAAGTGGGTAGTATTTCACCCAATGGTTCTTTAGAGCCCATCATCTTTTTCAGAATAGATTGTGGACACTACCAGGAGTTGAGGTCTCTCCCACTGTGAAAAGCCTTTAACTATTAGGACATCTGAAATGGCAGATTCTTCAGATCTCTAAAGGATTTGAGAACCACCTTTGTATATAATGTCTATCTCAGTGGACAAATGTGGCTTTTTTTCCCCAAGGGATTTACTTCCTACTTAACTTTAAAAACATACACAGGAAGTTAAATAAAGCTTATTTCTGTACCTAACTAAAGCAGTACCAACATGACTGGAAGACTGATTATTTATAGTTGGAAAGTACTAGCTTGAATTCCTTAATTATCCACGGCAGTGTGCAGTAGTAATTTTATAAAATTAGAATTTTACACCACATTGTGAATAAGTTGCATATACTTATATCTTAAAAATGAATTGAATCATTTATGCAAGTACAATTTTAAATTCTATCATCATTCAAAAATCCATGCCATCCTAAAATATTTGAGACTTGGTATTGCTTTCTAGTATAAATAGAGATACAGTGATCTATGATTTTGTCATTTTAATCCCTTCTCCTGATTTCCCACAACATTAGACAGAGAATTGAGGAGAGAAAGAGAAAGGAAGAAAGACATCCCTGATTCGAATCTGCTTTACTGTTTCCTCCCTGACCATGGCCAGTAAGAACTTGCAACCAACCCCCTAACTGACAATAATCATCTACAGCCCACGGCAGACAAATAACCACCCACCCACCCTTCCTCTTGAGAATGAGGGGGTCATGTTCCTTTAAGTTGCTTCCCAATGTGTGTGGGGTGACAACATGTTTTGGGGACCTTTCAACAATTGGGACATTTTCCAAATCCTGGGAGATCTTGCAGTTTCCTATGCGTCCAGACCCTGAATGTGGCAGGATTAACTGAAGTCCTGGCTACATTAACAATGAAAAATACAAACACACATTCCTACCATATGAGGAAGGTCACCGGATATCTACCCCTTGAAGTTTGCTCAAAACAATTAGTCAATTAGCTTTTTATTTATCTTCAGGTCACTTCTTAGTAACCAGGCAGAAAAGAGACAGATTGTTTGCAAAAATTATATCAATTGCTTCTAAGCCAGTCACCAATAGAGTTCCTGCCATCCTTTGAAGTTTCATCAGAGAGGCTCTATTTTGCACAGACTCACAATACTTATGTCTCCCATGTGGCAAACTAAAAGAACTGTTAAGATCTCCTTAAATAATTCAACAGTTTTCCCAATCCAAAGTCTCCCACCCTCCTCCAAAAAATCAAGAGATTCCTCACAAACATCTCCACTCACTTCGGTACCAGTTTATATATCAGTCACATTTCTGTTACTGCAGAAAAATACTATGACCAAGAACAACTCAAGGAATACAGTTCTTCACATTGTGGTAACCAACCCCAACTACCAAATTATTTCATTGCTAAGTCATAAATATAAGGTGGCTACTGTTTGAATTGTAATGTAAATAGCATGTATAAAGTATGTCTCATATGTGGTTGTTCCCTGAAGGGCTTGCAACCCACAGGTTGAAAACTGCACTTGTGTGTGGTGGTGGGAGGGGGGGTTGTGAGTTTTTTGTTTTGTTTGTTTGTTTTCCTTTTTCTCAAAACCCAAATGCTGATAAGAACATAGAACAATATCAGGCTCTTCAATTTTATTCCATTAGGCACTGTGTCTGCTCTCATGATATTAACATGCTGGTTTTTCTTTTTTACTATTCCCCAAAATGAACGTGAAATCATTAAAGGTGAAGCCTCCCGCAGTGCTTTACTGTCTTATTAGTTAGCAGTGTCTGACTGCCCTGCTCAGTTGTGCTTTCATGTGAGTTCTGAGATTTTTTTTTTTCATTCCCATGAAGCTCTGTATTGGGATTATAATGGGATGGATTTAAACCAGTAGATGACTCTGGTAGAATTCGATATAATAATATAAATCATACTGATACATGAAAATGAGAGGCCTCTTCATTTTCTGGTTTCTTCAGTTTTTTTTTTTCCTAATGATTTCATTTTAACAAGTCTTTACTTCCTTAGATATTACAAGATTTTTATTCTGAATGGGTTTGTTTTCTTGGCTTCTTTCGTCATATTTATTGTTGGTATACAGGAGTTCTATTGATTTTACTGTGATTTTAGTGAATGTGTCCATGAGCCATAGGAGTTTGCTAGTGGTTTCGTGGTCTTTATATATGGATCATATCGCCGGCAAATGAGAATACTCTGACTGCTTTCTTTCATATTAACATGCCTTTCCATCTCTCTATTGTCATATTGTTTGGATAAGACTTCACATACTAGTTGAATTAGATGAAAAGAATGAACATCTGTGACTTATTCCTGATTTTAGTGGAAATCCATTATGATTTCCTCCAGTTAGGATGCTGTTGGCCTTGCATATCACCTTTATAATGTTAAGGTATGTCTTCTCCATATCCCGGATTCTCCAGGACTTTTGCATTAATCACTGTGGGATTTTGCCAAAGAGATTGTCTGCCTCTACTGCAGTGATCATGTGTTTCCTGTTCTTGGTTTTCTGTGGTGAATTGTTTATTCATTTGTATTTGTTGAAACATTCTTGCACCTCTGCAGTCAAGCCAGCTTGATCACGGTACCTGACACTTTTGGTAAATGTCTGAATTTTATTTTCCAGGATATTATTGAGAAAATTTTCACTTAACTGTTCCTTCCAATCTTAGTTTCTTTTCTATGCTGTGAAGAGACACCATGAGCAAGGGAACTTGTAGAAGAAAGAGTTTATTTCAGCTTACAGTTTCAAGGATCATGAGTCTATGAATATTATGCTGGGGTACACGGCAGCAGGTAGGACACCATGTTTCTAGAGAACTGGCTGAGAGCTTACATCTTATGTGCAAGTCGGAGACAGAGAAAGTGTTAACTATAGATGGTGTTGAATTTGGAAACCTCAAAGCCCAATCCCATACACTCCTCCAACAAATCCGTATCTTATAATTCTTCCCGAATATTTCCACTAACCAGCAACAAACATTCATATATGTGAGTTTATGGGGGCCATTATCATTCAAATCACCATATTCCACTCCCAATTCCCCATAGATTCTTAAACATATCATAATAAAAATACATTAGCTCAGCTTCCAAAACCCCTGTAGTCTTTCGGTCTCTACACAGTTTATCCACAGTGCTTTTCGACCCTCCAGGAAGTCCCTTAATTATTCCCCTATGAAATCAAAAGGCAAATTGCATACATCCAATGTGTAATGCCAAAAATATGTTATCATTACAAAGGGAAATTGGGAATGTGGTGAGCCAGTTCAAGGCATTAACCCAACAGGGCACAGTCCACATTCTCTACTTCTGATGCATGACAAAGGGATTAGATGGGTCCACTGCTCTGGCTTTGCTGACTGCAACATAATTCCTAAAACTATGTTGTATCGCATAGATCTGTGGTGGTTGTGTTTTCATTGTCACTCATTTCTAGGATTTTAATTTTTCCTTATGTGTTCTCCCTTGGCCCTTTCAGTAGTGTGTTGTTTGTGTTGCTGACCTTCCACGAGAGTGTGTACTGACTGCACTTTCTATTGTGTGATACCAGTTTGATTCCTTTGTGCTTAGATAGAATGCGTGACACTACTTCAGCTTTCTTATCTTTCCTGAGGGCTCTTCTGTGTCCTAATCCGTGGTCAATTTTGGAGACAGATCCACAGGCTGATAGAAAATATATGTATAGTTCAGTGTAGTTTGTTAGGTCCATTTGACTGATGATGTCACTGAATTCTGCTCCTCCTCTTTTGTTTATTTGCATGTGATCTGCCAAGTGGTCAGAATAGACTATTAAAAACAATCACAACCACTATTATAGCTAATGGGTAATTTCAGATCTATCTGATAATTATATATTTAAATTTGTGACTGCTGTGTTTAATATGTATATATTTAGAATTGTAGTATCTTTTGGTAATTGCAAAGTATGAAATGAATGTCCTTACATCTTCTGGACAGGATTGGTTTGAAATCTATTCTGTCAGCTGGATAGAGAAACTGCATAGAATTGCTATAGGGACCTGTGTCTTAGGTCTGTTTCCCTAGTATATCCTCTAGATCTCATGATGGTGATCCTGTTTCTGGCTAAATGTATGTCTGTTTACTGGGGAATTGAGTTTAGTGACATGCAAATATTATTTAAACCTATGTATTTAATTTTGTTAATTTTTGTGGGTTTTATTGGCTTCTTTTGATTGACTGTTCTAGTTTTGTTAAATTATTTCCTGTTTCCTCTGGTATTTTATCCTTCTCTTCAAACTAAAGTATTCCTTTTAGGATCCTCTACAGAGCTGTCTTACTGGTTATACATATTTTGTAAATTTATTCATCATATGCCTTAATCAGCACAGTAGCTGGGCAGCTGCCTGCCCTCCATGGTATCAGATCTACTTTCCAAACAATAACGCTAACTCTTACTGACTGTGTAGCATCTTGGCTGCTCTTTCTTCCCCTTGGACAGCCCTCAGGACCAGGCTCTCCTTCCCTTAACCATGGCTGCTGTCCTCTTCCTCTCTCCTCTCCATCACACATGTTCTTCCTTTATTCTATGGCAGCTTCTTCTTCCTTCTTCCCTCCTCATGATCCTCTCTAGCAAAGCCCTCAAAGCTCACCTCCCCCATCTCTCTGCTGTGCAGCTGTTGGCTGTTGGCTTCTTTATAATCACAGTTAACTGGGAGCAGGGTCAGTTTTTAGAGATAACCAATCTTGAGTTCCACAAATTAGCATTAAAATACAAGCAGAATTAGGCCAATCCACTACAAGGATTTCTTTTGTTTTGTTTTGGTGTAAGTTTTCTTTTACCTTTTCACTTTTTATTTTATTTTTGGCTATTTTTTTATTAATTGGTTATTTTATTTATTTATATTTCAAGTGTTGTCCCACTTTCCAGACTCCCCTCATCATATCTTACATCCCATTTCTGCTCAGCTTTGCCTATATGACAGTGTTCCCCCACCCACACATATCCATTCCCACCTCACAACTCCAGCATCTACTTTTGGTGGGCAACAGGCCTCAGCATAGTCAATGGCCTCCCGCCACATGGGTGCCACTTAAATCAGTCCTCTTCTACACAGTTACCTAGAACCATAGACCCTGTATATACTTTGGCTGGCAGTTTATTCCCTAGGAGCAGGGGGATTGGTGACAGAGGGTCTGGTTAGATATTAAAGACCAATGGTTGCTGCTTTCTCTTCTTTTTCTGGTTATGGGTGAAATGGTGATTGTGTGCTTCATTTTTTGAAATTATTGAGAGATGATTTATTTCTTCCTTTTTCTTGGGTATAGTTTAGCTCATTGTCTTGGAGTTTCCCTACTACAATCCTCTGTTGTGCTTTCTTAGAGAAAAATATTGTTTAAATTTGGTTTTGTCATGAAATATTTTGGTTTCTCCATTTATGGTGATTGAGAATTATGCTGCGTATCGGATCCTTGGTCTGCATTACATCTGCCCAAGATTTTCTGGCTTTTGGAGTCTCTGTTGAGAAGTCTGGTGTAATTCAGATAGGTCTGAACTTGTTTGTTACTGGTTATTTATACCTTACCCCTTTTAATGATCTTTCTTTGATCTGTGCATTCCGTATTTTAATTATTATGTTAATGGAGGAATTGTTTCTGGTATGATTAAATTGGCATTCTGTAGGATTGTTGTACCTTCATGGCCTTTTCTTCCTTTACCTTATGGATGTTTTCTGCTATGATTTACTGAATATGCTTACTGGACCTGTGAAGTGGAAATCTAAATTCTCTTCTATTCTATTATCCTTATGTTTGGACTTTTAATTCTGTCCTGAAATTCATGGATATTTGTATTCAATAAACCATACATGGTTATCTGAGATGGGTATTTTGTGATTCGTGGGGTGATCTCCTTGACCCCAACTCTTACATTTAGTACCACGTTTTATAATGAAACAAGGTCAAGAATGGTGACCTCTTGCCATAAACTATATGAAAAAGGCAGGTGAATTAATGTGTGTCAAGTATCAGTAGATTCCTGGGTGGTTTTTGCTCCGGGTTGGCCATATGCAACAGTTTCAAAAGCCCAAGTTTGATGTTCCTTGGGATTCCCAAGATGATGCACTCAGACCTGACAGACAACACCCAGAATCCTCGTCAAAGAAATTGATTTATAAAATCGAGGGAACGTTACTAAGTCATGTTACAATATATTTGATCACACTGTGATCTCCAAGAATGTATTATTTACTGAAAAACTAGTGTGTGGTATAGCAGGGCCATGGCACAGACATTTAAAGCAAGAGTTGTTTATTCATGTAAACATGGACTTAATTACGGTATGGCTCACCTACCACACACATTTATGGCAAAGGTAAAAAGTGCACTTAGGTCCAGCAGATCAAGACACAACGTGAAAGGAAATCTAGATAACTAAACCAATGGAAAGTTTTTGAGTTAAAGGATTTTTAAGAAAGTGTTCAGAGGGAACAGGACTGCTCTTCTTCTGGGAGGTCAGTGAATCAGGAAAGACAGTTGGGAGCTTTACTTGACTTCAGCATCTGACTCCTGAAACTTCATTGGTAAAATTAATGTCTGGAATTTTGGATTGTAAAACAACAGGTTGGCCCTGCAGCTTTGGGCAAGGCCCATGGACAAAGAGATCGCACCTGATGGGAACAATCTTAAAAGCCATCTGATTCTGGTAAGTCACCTGAGAAGTCCTCAAGGAGAGAGGAATGAATGGGTAGCACCATAAGAGAAGGCTTTAGGATCTCGGATAGTGCTACTCTAGATGCCTTGGAAATAGAAGCAGAAAATGTAAAGCTAAATGACTTCACAGGAATTAGCTCATTTCTGATTATGATTTTTTCATATTGGTATTTTATATTTATTCTTTTTTTTAAAATTTAAATCAAGAGCCTTAGGTTGTAATGCGAGGCGGTCTTAGAATCAGAAAATGCTTAGAACACTTGTATGGCACCCCACAACTAACACTATCTGGCTAGAAATTCTACTTTTACCTTCATCATCATCGACAGCTTCCATTTAACCAGCAGGGTCCATGCCAGGCAGACACTGAGCAGGTTGTATGTTCTGTTAATCTCCACAACAACCCAATTCAGAAGAAACACCCCCATTTTACAGGTGAAGAAACCACAGCTCAAAGCAAATGAGTATCAGGGTCCCCTCAGTCTCACTGGCTGTCACTTAGACCCACATCCTTCTCTGTAAGGGAAGACATGGGCCTGATGTGGCTGTGCAAGCTGATTCTGCTGAGATGATCAATGCTATTCTTGACCCTGGAAGAATTTAAGACAAGGTGACCCACAGACTCCTGTGATAGATTCTGCCTCTGGGTTCTAGGGTGGGACACAGTATCCCTTGCCATGGGTCTCTACTCATCTGAGGAGTCTGCTCCCATGTGTCAGCTCATATGGCAGTGGTCTCAACATTACTAGTGCTGTAACCCTTTAATACAGCTATTCATACTGTGATGATCCCCTCCATAAAATTATTTCCTGCTACTTCATAAATAATATTGCTACTCTTATGAGTCATAATGTACAAGGTATCTGATATGCAATATCTGTGAAGCAGTTGCCACCCACAGGTTGAGAAATATTGCTCTATAAACTTTTTTTTTAATGAAAGGCTTTCACCTCAGAAGTACCTGGACCAGTTGTAAGAGCCCTGAAATACTGGCAGGCCCAAGACTGCTTGCCTTAATGACAACAGAGATTCCTGGCTAAAGGCACAATCTGAAATCACTGTCCCCAGGTCATTTCTTGCCTAAATTTTCCCTCATTACAATGTCTGTCTGCTTGGACATGTCTGTCCAGGAAGCCAGTCCATGTAGTCTCTGATACAGACAGAATGCTAAAGGCAAGAATGCTTTCCCTCTGTTGGCCCACAGTCATTTCTATAGAAGTAAGTTCAAATCCCCTGTGGATAAATGTGTGTCTCTCACATGGTGTGTGAGACTTGAAATGTCAACCATTTGAGTTGACAAAAAACAAATTTCACTTCAGATTTACAGCTGACTAAAAATTATTTTTGGGAGAATGCAGAGGGTGACCAGGCCTGCAGAGTCAGATCCCCTCCCTGCCTGGAATGATCCCACCCTCTGTAGACTTCAGCTTCACCTATAAGGTGTAATCAGAAAAATCTGACCTTAAGATTCTGAAGTCCACAATATGCACAACCCCTAAAGTTGGTAAACGGCCTATATGGGGGTTTTCTCCAGTTTAAACTATTCTGGCTTCTTTTCTCTCTTGTGCTGCAAACTGTTCTCTCAGGTCCGTTGGGTTCAAGTCAAGGCCTCGTGGGTGGGGAGGAAGATGTTCTGTTGTGTGAATGAGTATGGATTAAGAATGTAGCCCCACCAACAGATTGGGAAAAGATTTTTATCAATTCTACAACAGATAGAGGGCTTATATCCAAAATATACAAAGAACTCAAGAAGTTAGACCGCAGGGAGTCAATAACCCTATTAAAAAAATGGAGTTCAGAGGTAAACAAAGGATTCACAGCTGAGGAATGCCAAATGGCTGAGAAACACATAAAGAAATGTTCAACATCTTTAGTCATAAGGGAAATGCAAATCAAAACAACCCTGAGATTTCACCTCACAGCAGTGAGAATGGCTAAGATCAAAAACTCAGGTGACAGCAAATGCTGGCGAGGATGTGGAGAAAGAGGAACACTCCTCCATTGTTGGTGGGATTGCAGACTGGTACAACCATTCTGGAAATCAGTCTGGAGGTTCCTCAGAAAATTGGACATTGAACTACCTGAGGACCCAGCTATACCTCTCTTGGGCATATACCCAAAAGATTCCCCAACATATAAAAAAGACACGTGCTCCACTATATTCATAGCTGCCTTATTTATAATAGCCAGAAGCTGGAAAGAACCCAACAGAGGAATGGATACAGAAAATGTGGTACATCTACACAATGGAATATTACTCAGCTATCAAAAACAATGATTTTATGAAATTCATAGGCAAATGGATGGAACTGGAAAATATCACCCAGAGTGAGGTAACCCAATCACAGAAAAACACACATGGTATGCACTCATTGATAAGTGGCTATTAGCCCAAATGCTTGAATTACCCTAGATGCGCAGAACACATGAAACTCAAGAAGAATGACAAAAAAGCGAATGCTTCACTCCTTCTTTAAAAGGGGAACAAGAATACCCTTGGCAGGGAATAGGGAGGCAAAGTTTAAAACCGAGGCAGAAGGAACACCCATTCAGAGCCTGCCCCACATGTGGCCCATACATATACAGCCACCAAACTAGATAAGATGGATGAAGCCAAGAAGTCCAGGCCGACAGGAGCCGGATGTAGATCGCTCCTGAGAGACACAGCCAGAATACAGCAAATAGAGAGGTGAATGCCAGCAGCAAACCACTGAACTGAGAATGGGACCCCCATTGAAGGAATCAGAGAAAGAACTGGAAGAGCTTGAAGGGGCCTGAGACCCCATATGTACAACAATGCCAAGCAACCAGAGCTTCCAGGGACTAAGCCACTACCTAAAGACTATACATGGACTGACCCTGGGCTCCAACCTCATAGGTAGCAATGTATAGCCTAGTAAGAGCAACAGTGGAAGGGGAAGCCCTTGGTCCTGCCAAGACTGAACCCCCAGAGAACGTGATTGTTGGGGGGAGGGTGGTAATGGGGGGAGGATGGGGAGGGGAACAGCCATATAGAAGAGGGGGGGTTAGGAGGATGTTGGCCCGGAAACCGGGAAAGAGAATACAATCAAAATGTAAATAAGAAATATTCAAGTTAATAAAGAAAAAAAAAAAAAAAACAGAATGTAGCCCTACTCTGACTTGCCAAGTAAGCTGCAGAAAATCTTCCCCAATCACAGAACTGGGCCATGTGAGAGCCTACACTGTTTAAAATGGAGAGTGGATGCTTTCTCCTGGAAGAAATAAATGGGGGTTGACTGTCACTTGTGAACCTTCTGTGTTAAGTCACTTCTCAGAAGGGAAGCTATCCTCTAACTCTTCCATGGGACCCACCCAGCACTGGGGCCTGAGGATCCTATGGTGTTGCAGCTCTGAGCTGGGAGGGGTAGCTCTCACCCTGACATGGAGAAGCCTGTTTTCACAGCTGATCCTGATCTGAGGAGCAGGTGCTTTTAAAGAAGCATGTGAGAGTATCTCCTGCAGGAGACCACACTCTGCAGGGAAAGTCACACAGGACGGCAAATAGTGACTTCCCAACAAACACAGGGCATGGGAACCAGGGAGGGCACTGGATGGATGGTCGGAGAGTTTGAGAAAGCCTGCATCTCCCTGAAGGACTTCCCACAACCATAAGTCCCACCACTGTCCCCTTCTCACAGGGGAGGCTCAGCAAAGCCTGCCACCTGCTGGGATCCCTGCAAACTAAAACTGGAGTGGAGAACTGAGGAAAGCACTTTGGTGGAGGGGGAGACTCAAGTCTCCAGGGCCAGGTCAGCCTTCTGTCCCTTTGGTTCTCCTCACTTCACAGAGGCGCCTATTGAAAGGTGAGGCAAGCCGGGATCTCAACAATCTTTGGCCAAAGAAGTGAGAGCCCACAGGGCAGAGCAAGGCAAAGCAGAGCCAGCAGAGCAAAGTGAAGCCCTGCCAGTCAGCAAATAGGCCTTGGGCATGTGGGACTGGTGGCAGCAGTGCTTGCCCTTGCTCTCCTGGTGGCGAAGAACCCCTGCCTGGATGTGGGGAAACTCACAGTGGCTTGTCCTCCAGCTGCAACTGCCAGTGCTTGGGGAGGGGGAAGTTGAAGATGCTCCCATGATCCTCCGATTTCTGGCCCACTTTGTCAGCAGTTGTCTCTGTTCAAGACTGTGGTCAGCCCTGCCAGAAACCCGGAGGACACGTAGAGCAAGCACAACTGGCCAGCAACCACCATGGTCATCCACGGTGGGACCCAGGCCAAGTGGCAACAGAGGTGTGCCAGGCAGCCAGGCACCAGCCCCAAGCCTGTGCATACTGAGGCCAATGACACTCCACTAGTCCCTCCCACCATGCACATCCCACCCCTGGCA
The DNA here is from genome assembly GCF_021556685.1 of Rattus norvegicus. NCBI lineage: Eukaryota > Metazoa > Chordata > Mammalia > Rodentia > Muridae > Rattus > Rattus norvegicus. The sequence goes on from NW_028238785.1 coordinate 97,777, forward strand.
GGCAAGATCTCTCTGTCCAGGGTTCCCCCAGACCTGCAACTACCAACAACTCAATGAGCCCTTACTTAATTCTTCTTAACCATAATGGCTTGTCATAAAAGGTCATGGGGAAAGTGAATGATGAGATAAAAGCCTTAGAAGAAAACTAGAGAGACTTACGGAAATGAAGAAGAAAGCTCTCTTCCCAGTAGGAGCCTGGCAGTTCCAAGCTCAGGGCACCTCATGTCCAGTCTTGAATCCAGCATGCACTGTTGTGGAGAACCTGCGTGCTTAAGGACCTGGCTTCCCACTCATTCTCCTGAGATGATGACTTTAATTCTTTTAATTTTTACTGGTTATTTTCTTCATTTCCATTTCATGTGTTATCCCCTTTTCCAGTTTCCTTTCTCCACGAAGCAGAGTCCAGCTCACAAGCCTGAGCAGCTGCAGCCATAGTGCACCATGGGGGATCCTGGGGCAGACTGTTTCATCACCAAGATCCTGTGGACCCACAGGGGCTGCATGACCTTAAAGGAACTGCAGAGTAGGATCAGGCTCCAGAGGCAGAGCTCTATGAGCTGCTGGGCAAGACTGCTTATTCCTATTGGAGACTGGAGATCAGGCAGGGATCACGCTGTAGGTGGCGGCTACTACTGAAGCCTGTGGCTTCAATCTCAAGTGCATCCAGGGACCATGCTACAGATTGCCCAAGCCTCTGCAAGCTCAAACTTCTGGGACAGAGTCATTATGCAATATCCCAGAGAAACCTCTGCAAATATCCACACCAAGTTTTAGGAACAGAGCTTCCAGGTCCTGAAGAATCATGAGCTTTCTGGGCTTAACCAAGAGGAGCCGGCCTTCTTCCTGGTACAGGGGGATGCTTTTCTCCTGCAAAAGTTACTACAAAGGAGACAGCCACAAACAGATCTGCTTGAAGCCACAGCCATGCAAGAGAGTCCAAGTCTGTGAGCACTTCACCCAGGCCAACTGCCGTTACCTCAACTGTCTCAGGTCTCATGACCCGATGGACAGGAAGGTGTTGACCTCCACGTGACTGAGCACGGGCTGAGTTCTGATGGGGTCCAGAACATCCAGGACATCTGCAACAACAAACACATTAGGAGGAGACCCACTGGCATGAGAGCTCCCCATGAACATCATAGCAGCAGGGCACACAGAGACAGAAGCAAAAGCAAAGACTGATTCCTTCCAAACAGTCTAGGATTTCTCTCCCATGTCTCATTTTGACATCTGGTCCACCTTGTCCAGATGTCACCAGCTGTAAGGATTCCCTGGAGGACGTGTCTACAGCTGTCACTCAGGAGGTCAAGAACCTGGGGACCCAGGACTCTGCACAGCTTTCCTTGGTCTCATCTAAGGCTGCTGGAGTCTGAGGACCCAGTCACATGAGAGCAAGCCAGGGGTTTTCTGAGAATGGTGATCTGGATGCTTCTTTTCTAGGAATCCTACTGATTCTTTGTAAGCTCCTGCCTCCTCTGCTGGCTTTCTTCTTGCTGCAGGAAAAAGAAATGAAGCCATGTCCATGAGAACAGGTGTGACTTCTGGACACCGCATGGAGGTCAAGGGAAAGAATGAGGCTCCAGACATCGATTACATCCCATTTTAAATGGTTCTATTGATGGGGTGACAATGGAAGAAGCAACAGACTCAGGAATTCTAGGTAAAAGGAGAAACTCAGGGAAGGAGTTTGGCAATGTTCCTTCTCTTTCAATTCAGTGGAATAATTGAAGCACTATTGTTATTGGGTCTTCATTAAAAGTCTGGTAGAAAGGATGCATTAAAGCCATGTGGCCCTGATTATTATTATTTTTAATTTTTGGAGTGGCAGCCTTTAATGACTGTATCTATTTTCTTATGGGAATTATTCATTACCTTCCCAGATCTGTATTTAACTTGGTATTTGTTATCTGTTAGAAAAATCACCAGTATCAAATAGGTTTTTCACTTTTCTGTAGTAAAGGCCTCTGAAGTAAGCCCTAATGATTGTTGAATTCACTCAGTGTCCGTTGTTACGTCCCCCTTTCATTTCTGATTTGGTAATTTAGATATAGGCTCTGTGGTTTGTCTGTCTTGTGGATCTTCTCAAAAAAAAAAAAAAAAGCCAGCTCTTGCTTTGCTTGGCTCTTTGTATCATTCTCTTTGTTTGTAATTGATTGATTTTCGTTCTGAGTTTATTTCCTGCCATCAAATCCTACCAGACTCTCTATGGGATGAGGCTTTGCCTCACCTTGGTAACAGCAGCATGTGATACATGAAGCTTTTGCTGCTCTCTGTAGTGGGGATGACGTCACAATTTCACTGAAAACCATGCACAGCCTCGTTTTAGACTGTATTAAAGTAGCCCACGATTTCAGTGCTCCCTGCAAGGTGCCATGAGACAGTAGTAACATGAGTCTGCCTGCACCTCGACAGTTTTCACTAGGGACTACACACACACACACACACACACACACACACACACACACACACACTTTACTGACATGGTGCACATACTTTGCACACAAAGAAGAAAGTGAGCAGTAATGAAAACACAACAATAATGGAATTGATGGAGGGAGTTGTGGGGAAGCTGGGGCTTAGAGTTACTTAAAGGCCCTGTGCAGGCTCTCCTTTTGTTGGAGGAGAAACTTCAAGTGCAATGGGGTTCTTTATTTTCTTTCTGTATAGCACACAGAGCTAGGGTGGAAACTAGGTTTTGATCATCTTTGGCAAGTACTAGAACACTGAATTAATTCCTAGGGCTGGAACCTATTAATCTTCTACAGAATTACAGAGCAGCCTGGATGAAGACTCTCAGCTGACAATGTGGACATCTCAAGACAGGCACTGGACAATGGCTGACAGACTTGACTGAAGACTGGAAATGTTTTGCTATCTCAGCGGAAAAGAAGGCCCCTCATACCACACTGTACTCTAAGGACAGTTTATTCAGGTTAGGATGACATGAACTATTGTCTCATGTCACAGATGTCAGCACAAAATATCCTAGGTATTGTAGGCTGTAGGTAGCATTAACAGGACGAATCACACTGTGTTGTGAAGACATAGAATATGACTATATGTAGCAAGAACCAGCCTCTTCCAGTTTCTAAGATCATACCTGAGAACCTCAAATATAGTAATAATGTGATAATGTGGTATAAGTCTAGTTACAACTAGGTTTTATTGTGATACGGATAACTCTTTTTGTGTCATGGTCAGTTTATAATGAATGACTAGAGAACCTAAGCTTGACAATAACCAAAGACTACATTGCTTCTCTAGCTGCTGAGCTTTTAAAAGCCCTGGTGTGACAGCAACTGTTTGTGGACATTCTGGATTATTCCTTCTGTACTGATATATAAATGGGGATCTTTCATATCCACTTTCTTCCAAGTCTACCAGCCATCTCAGATTGTTGCTGTAATATGCCTGACAATCAAGGACACAGAAAAATAACTTCATACACAGCAAGGACATGGCAATCATATCCTGTGTCGTTATGTATGTTCTGGATGAGGTTGGTTAAAATGACAATATTGCACAAAGCTTTATATAGGACCCATCAAATTAAGGGTCACTATGCACTGTCATAGCTAAAATGGCCTGGTCAGAAGTGACCACTGGATCACTCTTCTGTAACTTCACATGAGAGGCTTGTGCTTTTTGTGTTTTTTATTTTTCTGTTTTTTTTCTTATTTATTTATTTATTGCTTTATATGTTGTCAGGAAGATAGTTCAAGTCATGGATCTGCCCCCAAAATCTGAGCTTTGCTACTAATACTGTAAACAGTATTAGTGTATGCATTCAATAAAATAACTGGTTTTTTTTTTTTAGTACGATAGATGCTTTTGTGTTTTGTGGGGTGATCCATGAAACAGGAGTGAAGATGCTTGTTTCTTACTCTGTCCACTGAGTTATGTCTCTAGGCTTGTCCTACTCCTTTGGCTGCACCCCCCCCACATCTGCTGACTATTTTATTTTTCAGATAAAATCACACGTTATAGCTTAGAGAGGCCTGTAAGCAATCCTACTTTGGTAACTTAAGTGCAAAGAAGAGAGCCCCACAAACAGTCTGAGGGTGCATTCACTGGTGGATCCAATATTTCAGTTTCCTCTGCTAACAGATCACCACATTGTTGCCAGGACCATAATGAATGCAATTCTTTCTCCTAAGGAATTTGGTGGCAACTGTCAAATGTTAAGCACAAAGCTTCAGGTTGTACCTATAACACACACCCACATCGCAACCTACCCTACAGGCTATTTCTGGGTGTGATTTCATGCACCTGCACATGATGAGACAGGAGACCTCTTTGGCTACTTATAGGAACTGGTGTGATTTCTCAGTAATCTTTAATGTGTAATATTGCTGACTGTGGAGAATTTGAGGTAGGATGAAACATTTCTGTGCAGGGATTGGGGAGGAAGCACTCATTTAGATACATAGCAATGACTTAGGTTTTTCCAATCAAGCCTAGAGCCAAATTTGGCTTTGGAAGCATGTGGTGCTCAGTGGCTATGACACAGGGAAGTCTCCTGAAAAGGGCACATCAGCTTTTGCTCAGTACAGGGAGAACATTAGCAAGGAGGCAAAGTCTGTTCTCCGTGACATCAGCAGTCCCTTCGTGGACATTCTATTGTCTCCTAGAGAGACCTTGGAATCCCTGTGATGTCACCAGTATCGTTGTGACAACCAATTCCCTACTTTTTCTCTTAGTGTCCAAAGGATATATCCACAGACATGTTTGCCCGTCTTTGTAGGCGCTTTGGGAGAGTTGATGTTGATAGAGAAGAGTCTAGAGTGAAGCAAAGGAAACCTAAAGGTAATGATGGATACAGGACATGGGGAATGTGGAGTAAGTTCTGGGCAGTGTATGTTGAGCTTCCTGTCAGGGGTGTGTGTGGGGGTCTTCCGCTGGCCGTTTTAGTAATGGGCCACAACCACTGGAACATCTCCACAGATATTGAATTCCATGATTACCACAATTCCTGAAAGTCAAGGTTTTCACATCATTAGTTTCTCCATAACCACATGGAGGATATGGCAATGCCTATGCTATTATTGGGTGATCTTCTAGTCTTTACTTTTACAGTGCATTTGGTAGGTTAAATCGATATAATAACACCATCAGGAGTCATGGAGGGTATAACTTTTCTGAATTAAACAGGGCATCAATGTACTTCACTTTCATTGCTTCTTTAAATTCAGTGACTGTGTGACAGTAGTAAGAGGGAGAGAATTGTGCTCCTGGCCATGACCTTATATTCTTAGAACTCCTCTGACTACCTCTGGCTGACGGAGCCAATCTTACCTTCATATATTAGACGTTCTGTGTGGCAGATATTTTTCTACAGTAGCCAAACTATATGGAGCAGGTAGAGAAAGAGCCTGTAACCTATTGGCACTTCTGGGGCATTTGTCATTTCAGTAGGGGGAATTAATAAGTCTGTTGACCATGTCCTCCCCCTACATGACTTTTTAATGCAAAGTTATTGGACTAGAGTAACAGTGTAGGATATCTGAGTATCCCTGATCAATCAAGTCATTGTGGATGCTGAATTGATGATCTGACTTCTGAAACCAGAGGGGTGAGGGTCCTGAAACCAGGTTGTAGCCTGCGTACCTGATAATAATCCTGGAGAAGGCATCTCTCTGGTACTTGTAAGACTGTGTGGGCGGGCATAGGGAACACCTGGCTGCTTACATCTCTTGGTCTCTATATAGTAGTGGGGGAACTGTGATCCACTTAGGAGGCCTCTTCCACATAGAACAAACTCCTTGCAGTGACACTGGCTTCCAAGCACATTCTCCTGTTTGGACCTCACTGTGGTCTGTGTATGCTCTATGCATTCGCCCCATGCAGGTTCACTTGTGTTCTTCTACCTACAGAGGCCTGCAGACAGACGTCATCCCCTGAAAATGTCCTAAACAAGGTGCAGGCCAACGAGGAAGAGGAGAGGCTGAATAGAGAACTGGAGCTAACTACCAAGGAGAGAAATGAGCTGACAGATCGCCTCCTTTATGTGACAGGTGGATCCATGAGCAAGAGGTATGCATTGCTTCAAACAAACGACCTTGTCCTAAACCTCATCTCCCATAGAGAGGAGATTCAGAACCTGACCCTTACTGAGGAGTGAGTTTGGAAATGGACTCTCTGATTCTGGCTGTTGAAAATCTGAACTTGTGATCTGAGTGAAGATTTCAGGGATAAAGTCACTGGAGCATGAGTTCCCAGTGTACAATTGGAAAGCCCTTGACAGGTGGTAGCTTTGCAAGGTTCTAGGTGCTGTGAGTTTGTGGAGAGTGTTTGTACTTGCTAGGAAGGTGACTGAATGCTATCATCTCATGGCAGCACCCTTAGGTGACAGGTCCCACATTGTTCATATCAATGCTTAACTAGAAGGCCTGAGGCTCTGGCCTGTTCTTTCTTGTCTGTGTACCCTACACTCTGAGACAGTAATGGTGCATACATTTCTACTGATTCTCATTGTGCTCTTTCCATATTTGTCTCTCTCATTCTCTGAGTCTGTTTACTTTTCTTTTCTTGTGGGTATGTCCCAGTTTGTGTGTTGTGTGTGCACAGGTCTGCATGCATATGCACAACTTTTATATGTTTCTGTGTCCCTCCAGCCTTGGAATTTAGGGGTCTGTTTTTTGACCTCAGGATTTACCTTTATAATAGTTTCATGGAGGTGTAAGTACTTTATTTTGGAAGCCCCACTTTCAACAGCACAGTACTTTGCCTGTGTGGTCACATTTGTCTATACATTTGTATGCCTTGGGCAGATTATAAGTTTGTGGCAATATCTCGTCTCATCTCCAGAATTATGTGTACTGTCTGCCTCTAGAATATTAGTTATTCGGCTTGTAGCATTCCACTTGTCAAAACAGGAAAAATGAAATCAGAGGCTTCTGGATATGTGTGTGTGTGTGTGTGTGTGTGTGTGTGTGTGTGTGTGTGTGTGTTTGGGTAAGCTCTGGGGCCTAGGCTCTTGACAGCATAACTGGTTTGAATGCAGATCCAGCCCTCCTGATTGAAAAAAGTGAGCCAGGGAACCCTTTATCTGGGTGCTTAGCTTCTGTTGTCCTGGGCACACAATTCCAAGTTTCTGAAGCTGAAGAAGATCCAAATATGTAGAATTCAGAAAGTGTCCTTCCAGGCATGGGGTAGTACAGGACACAGCCTGAGTTCATATAATCCTAAACCTCGATGTTCATTGGGTTCTATCTTCCTGGGGCCAGCCCCTACTTCAGGCCAAATCCATTTTATGAAAACTTGAATAAAGGAGAAAGAGGTCATGTCATTACTGCACAACTTAGACACAAAGAACATTGAACATCGTGAGAAATTTCAGGAGCTCAAGAAGGAGATTAACTTCTATCGGTAAATACTGGTCAGAAGGGCCCATCACTTGTGGAATGGCCATGTCTGCCTCTCTTTGTTCTGGACCGGAGGGTCTGCAGCTCTGGGCCCATCTCTTCTGCTGTTTAAATATCACTGTGCCGTGGGTCTTTTGGACTCAGATTCAGTTCCATAAGAGACTGTCATTTATCACCACAGTGTCTATGCATCTTTAGAAGGCTCTGGATAGAACTACACTGATTCAGGCATCAGAGTGTTATTAGGCCAACCTGCGGCTCTGGGGTCATACCAGGTTTAACAAAGCTCAATGTGTGGACCACATGGTTAGCATGACCTCCCTTTGTTCTACTGTCCTCTTGTGGTTGTTTACTGCCTACTAATTGATGCTGTCCCGATGCATTGGGTTCTCATGGGTAGTTGTAGATCCCTTGTTCTTTTGGACAGACATGGACTGTTATTGGTGCTTGGGTCACAGAAACAATTTATTCTTCCCTGGATTGGCCATTTGCTGTTTGTGCAGCAGCCTTACATGTATGGAGATGTATTCTATGAAGTCTTTATGGGTATCTGGGTCCTGGTGGAGTTTGTGGGATTTGGCAGTTGGAATGGGAGGAAGAGGCTTCAGGATCTTACTATGCAGAGTGTGTTTCCAGCAACCTGCACAGCCGGCTCCTGATGGACCAGGCATGTATGAAGAAGAAGTTCGTCTCATTGAAGAAGGAGAGCAAGGAGGTACAGCGATATTTGTTTGAGTTGAACCCGAATGATGAAGACGAACAGGAGAAGACCAGCAACCTCCAGACCCAGCAAAATGTGGTAGGAACAAGCAGCTGAGTCAGATTAACAATGTCTGATACCATTTGCCTATTGGATACATCTTTGCTTCCCCTATCATCTTTCTAATCTCCCCACACCCAATCAGTCGCCCACTTCATGTGATAGAGTTATTCATTGCTCTGTCTATGCACAAGTATTCTGGGATGTTAACCACTTTTCAGAAACTCAATTATGGGCAATTATACTTCTCTGCCCTTTTTGAAACTGCAGTCCAGAAATGGTGACAGAGGAATAACATATCATATGACTGCATCTCCCTATCACAGATTGGATGCTATGAAGAGTTTTGAACGAGTTCTTGGTCGTGTGACAAAGGTCATACAGGGGTCATGTTATGGTTGGAAGCACCTTGTAGGGATAAGAACCAAGTGCAAATGGCAAATGAGTCCTGGTCATTGGCTTTGATCTGGGTATCATGTGGCCTTCTATTTCTTCCTGCACCCCAATTAGGTCTCTCCCCATTTCCCCATTTCTGGTTTGCACTGGTAGAGTCTGAGGAGCAGCTTGTTCTCCCACAGTACTGTGAGGGTTGCTGGTGATGTTCCCAGCCTGCAGAGATATCAGCAATGATTTCAGTGAAAAGATCAGTGCTGTCTGTCCAATGTAGCTGAGGGGACAGAAGGCAGCAACTTGACAGCTGGTATGCATGTCCCCACCAAATCAGTGTCTTAATAGCTGCCTTGTCCTCCCAGGTCTCAGAAACTGCAGGACACATGGCATAGGACGGATCCCAGGAAGACAGCCCCCTGAGGAATGAGTTTCTCTCTCAGGAGTTCCCTGTGACGACAATCCTCACAGTCAAAGACTTTTTGGGGGAATATTCTTCTTCTCAGATAATTTCCTCAATGTATAGAAACCCTAAATTTATGTATCCGTATGCCAGCCTGTCTCATTGAGGTCTTTCTCCTCTCTCATACCGACAACACCATTTGAGAGACAACTGAGGGGACTGCCTTGACATCTCACGTCCTAGAGGAGAAACAGCACTACAACTGTGTTTCTAAATGTTCATTAAGAAAATGCTGTTAAGAAATGTTTTTGGTTATGATTTTCATTGAAGTTTTCTTTTTGTTATTTCATAGTTATATATTCTTGTTACTGTTTTTCATTTTTTATACCATTTTAGTTGTTCATTTTATGCCTGTTTTTGTAAATTGTATTCCTTATGAATAAAAATTGATTTGTAACTCTTGACTCTTAAGACCATCTTATTCAAGGGTCCTTTCCCCTCCTGTAGACTTAGAACTGACAGCTGGATATGGATCTTTGCATGATCCAGTGAATTCAAAGCCACCAAGGGGTACACAATGCGATAGTGTCTTTTGTGTGGATAATGTGACTTTTTTTATGGACACACACTTTATGATGTAATCACTGACATACTGTATCCATGCTGTCATGTGTTCTGCTCATCCTAGTCTATATCAGTCTACAACACACATTCCTTATTGACTGTGTGCACCAGATATTGAGTAACACACACTCATGCCTGTAGAGCTGCAGAAAAAATGACAACTTTCACAAAGGAATATAGAATAATCCTAATCGAGAACCATGTGCCTCAGTTTTTCTTACAATACAACATTAGTATTAAACCATAAAGATAATGACCATCAACGTCATTTTGGGAAATAGGTTTTTATAGGTGCTGTTTCACTTGATCATTCATATGCTGTGTTTTTTATTGTTGCTGATTATATTTATTTTTATCATGTAACTCAGTGGATTTTTTTTTCAAATGTATGTCTGGGCCACTCCTGAGTGCATTTCCCTCATGATCCAAAAGAGAGAATAGCATTCCCCATTGTAGATGATTGTTAGGGACCATGTGGTTCTTCTGAGAGAGCAGCAGATGCTCTAACCTGGGAGTCATCACCACAGCTCCTGTAGGTAGCTTTTGTCCTTCCAGGGCATGTGCTGTACTAGGTGGACACGATCACCTCCCATTTAGGAGAGAGATCTCAGGAGATGTGTATGTACAGGTGGTTGAGCGGTGCCTGCTTAATGTGGTAGGCTGCTAGGCAACCAACTGAACCCCAGCCCTGCTCCACCTGCATTCTTCGAGGCAGAGTTTCTATAGCCCAGGATGGTCTAGAATGCAGCATCTACCTATGTCTTTTTTCCACTAATGCTAGGATGAGGAGCATATGTCCTCCACACCCTTCTTTCCAAACAATGAACATGCTCATGGTCTGGTTATCACATGGCCATGAGGGAGGTAAATAACACTCAGCCAAAACAGAGGCGCATTGCCACAGTCACACAGACAGCCTGGACAGATCTGACACGATCAGCACCAGGTTTGACTGCCACTACTTGAAGCAAGGTCCTCCAGTGTTAGGACAACCATTCAAACAGCAAAGAATGAACCTGTTCCCAGCATCGGAGGAGTGGGAGACCCAGAAACCCATGTGTCAATGTGGCCATTTGGAAAATGGAAGTGGGGATGCAGGGAAGCAGCCAGAACTGGACACAGTTGCAGGGACCCAGGCAAAGAGGGAATATTGGGGCAGAGTCCATGAGATGTCAGTAGGCAACAGGCCAGCTGGGACTAGTGTGGGTACAGGGCTTCTAGTGTGGGTATGAGAGGAGCAAAAGTAGCAATGGTCAGATTCTGATGCAGCATAAAGATTGGAAGGAGCTTAGACCGTCTCAGTGTCGTATAGGGACATTATAGACACTGATGGGCAGTATGGGGATTGCAGGGTCCTTTATAGTGGTCTCTGCAGGTGTCAGGGCTCTGTCAGACCTATGACTATCAGGCAGGCTCCGAGTGCAAGTGAGAGTCACGGGACAGGCCCTGTGTACAGCCTGGTTTGGGGACATTTCCAGGTGCCCCATGGACTGCAAAATAAAGGCAAAGGACACAGGGAAGCCAGCAGTTCCCATGCACAGGACATAAATACTTGTAGACCTTTCTAGAATTTCCATAGACCATCTGTCACTAGTCCTCACTATAGAAGTCACCAGCATTCTGCCCTCTACTTCAATTGGTGAGACAGCTAGTCTAACTCCAGCAGTAAGGCCTCAGGGAAGACAGTAAGAACTCACAGGTGACCTCTTTTACTATTGAAACAGGCTCTTCCTATGGAGCCCAGAGTGACCGTAGGGTCCTAATTCTCCTGCCTCACAGTGATTGTAAATTCAAATCTACCTTCAAGAGCAATTGATTCATAGCACAGGGGGGAAGATCAGATTAAGGCTATCTAAAGGCCCCAGGATGGTAGGATTACCAGGGTCCTAGTACGTTTCTCCAGCCTTAATTACAACCTGAGTCAGTCCTGCTGTGTGGGATATCGCCTGCTGCCCAGTGATATCACAACTTGGAATTCTTTGTCAAATATAAGCTGTTATGGGAATGAAGTAGCCACACAATAAACACTGGTCTGGATACTCCTAGGTCAAGAATCCCCTGTTGGAAATGCCTTGGACTGCACCATTATACATTCTGGATCCTTTGGCTTTTTAGCAGATTTATAAATACAAAAAAGAAAAATGGGCATAGTAATTTAAGCCTATGATCCCAGTCATGGGAAACTGAGTCAGGGTGATGGAAGACTGTAAGTTCCAAGGCAACATGTGTTTCAAGAAAAAAAAAAGGCATGGTGAAGATTCCACTCAAGTGGAAACCAAAAGGCTTTCACATGGGGCCTGCCATCCACTGGTCAGCACTCCCATCGTCACAGCCACAGGGAGACACTGGGGAACATTTCCCACTGTCTCTCTTTGGGATGCAGTCCACCCCATGATTCTATGTGAGGAATGCCCCAAAGGTTGCATCATGTGAGGGACCTAGATAGTTCCAGGATTGGGAGAATTCAGGAGTTTATAATTAGGGATGATCTACAGCTATGGCAAAGCCTTTTCCCTCCACATGGCAGCCCCAGGTTTGGCCCCAACAGTAAAAATAAAATCCCCCCAAAATAATGCCAACAAAATATCACGAAGCCTAAACATCTGACCAGTCTCCTCAAAAGTGCACAGGAACCTGACTCCACATTTAGGACCCACTATGGCCTCTGTGACCTGTGAGAAGGAATCTAATATGGGAATTAGTAGAGTATGACTTATCCTTATGGATATCTTTGGTGACAATCACCACCTGACCCCTGAAAACCCATCTACCTGGGAGGCTCAGCACTCATGTCACCAAAAAAGCCCAGATCCTAGGGCCAGCATGGGCAGGAGGTGAAGAAAGTTTGTCTCTCGTGAACATCAGTTGCTGCTCCTAGCCTGACTCTATCCTCAGGAGACAATGTCGCCCCAGAAAGTGTGGGTGTCAATGGCTCTTCCCAGGCCAAGGCTGGGATACTGCTTAAGTTCCACAATGCACAGCAGTGCCCACTCTAGAGCTAAATGTTCTACAGCTAAAAGGGTTGGGTGCTCTGCTGGCCACGCCCCTCCCCAGTAGTGTTTAGTGCACTCTGAGTGGTGCTTCAAATGAGAGGGACTTCTTGAGGCTACTCCCGTGGAGAATGGCAGATTCATCAGAACAGGGCACAGGGTGAGTTCAGAGCACAGCTAGCTGGGAGGAATTTAGGGGTGTCAAGTCATGACTAAGACCAGATCCTGTGCTGACAGGCAGTTGAGCTGGAGAACTGGCATCCAAAGTGTGACTACCTGAATTCCTCTTAGACCAAAAGCCCTGGATCTGAGCTACTTTGGTGCATTCTCCTGAGCAGGATCCAGAGGCAGCTCAGAATCGGGGTTGTGCATGGACTTTGGTGCTGGCAGCAGGTGGCTTAGCCACAAAGTGCACAGCTTTCCCATCTGTGCCCACTCAAACTCCTCTGTCTCATTTTAGGTGTGTTTGGTATAGTTTTAGACAGGGTATCTTGTAGCAGCACAAACCTGCTTTAACCAACACTGTAAGGTAAAAGCAACCCTGAATTCAAGATCCTCCAACCCCTCTGTCCCAAGTCCTGGAATTAAGACCTCCAGCTGTCACCATTTTACTTCAGCATAGGATACATCTGTGTTAGAGTGAGCTTTGGAAATACTGGAGCTCCTTAGAATTCAGGTTTCCTTAATTCTTGACAGGAGTTTTGTGATGATGCTGATGAGAGAGTCAGGAGTTAACACTGGGAGAGGTAACAGTCATGGCAGCCCTGAGTGCGCAGTGAAAGTCAAGACAGAAGCCTGCTGATTAGCACCTGAGTGAAAGTGGGAGGATTCAGAGTTCAAGAACAGACTCAGTTACATACCTAAGACCATATTGCAACATTTTTGTTTCATTTTTGGCTTGTTTTCTTTGAGACAAGGTGTTAATATATAGCCCTGGCTGTCCTGGAACTCACAATGCCTCTACCTCCCAATGGATTGAATTAAAGGCATGTGCCAACATGCACTGCCACTAAATAATTTTTAATTAAACTTTCGGGCAAAATCCAGTAATCCCAGTGCTTAAGAGGCCGAGGCAGGGAGATATCTGTTTTCCTGACAAGTCTGGTCTACAGAGAGCATATCAGAACTGCCAGGGCCGAACAGAGAAACCCTGTCTCAAAAAATAAACAACAAAATGTGTTTTTTTTTTTAAAGAAAAGAGGACGGGGGGGGGGGTTGGGGATTTAGCTCAGTGGTAGAGCGCTTGCCTAGGAAGCACAAGGCCCTGGGTTCGGTCCCCAGCTCCGGAAAAAAAAAATAGGAACGATTTGTCAGAGAATTAGAGGCAGAGATCCAAAAGATATTGGGCAGTTCAGAGTCTAGCTTCTGAGATGAAACTGGACACCCTGGGGTTAGAGTAGGGATTCGCATCTTGGACTGGTAGACAGAGGGTGGCTTCAGGGATGGAAGGCTCAGTCAGTCATTAGTCAGGATTCTCAATCAAGAGGGTGTTGTAAGATCCAAAATGTGTGAGCAGTGTTCTGCATGAGACTAGAAGAACCCGCCCACTTATACAAAACAGCCAATGAAGAGTAATCACAAGCATACGTCTGGAGGTCCATGGAGAGGTTAACGTCCACCTTAGTGTGGATTATTCAGAGCACAGGTGGAGAGGAGTAGAAGAGCTGATGGTGGCTGAGGCAGGAGAGGAGTTCGGGTGTGAATTTGAGCCAGTAAAACGAAGCTTGGAGGTCGGGCAGAGCAATGAGAGGTCTAACAGCATAGCTGTTGAGATCCTTCAAATTAATTTGTCTTAAGAGCCTCATGCCATAGCCAAGGACAGGAATAGATCTGACTATTGAGTGGCTGGGCTCACATAGCCCAACAGGTTTGGCCTTGCCTCTGTGGGATTCCAAGTCTCTCCCTTTAGACACAGTCATGGTGAAGGTGTAGTAGTAAAGGTGCAGTTTGCTTTGCAATGCTTGGCTTATGGTGTTGAGTACTTCATGCTCCACAGAGCTAGGGAATGTCCTAGAAGCCAGGGAGGCTGAGCCATGAGGAAGACAGGTCTCTGGGAGAGAGAAATGATAACCAAAGTCACTAAGAACTTCCTGAATCACAGTGTCTGTTAACCATATATTTTATTTACTTATTTTATGTGCCTGAGTGTTTCACCTAATAAATGCTTGTGCACCATGTGGTATGTGTGGTGCCCGTGAAGTCCAGACTGATTCCCTAGAATTGCAATTACAGGTTAATAGGAGCCACCATGTGGCCACTGGGAACTGAACCTTGGTCTTCTGCTCTTAGCCACTAAACCAACCATCTCTTCAGCACCACCCCCCAATTGTATAGTCATTAAGATTTAACCATTTGGCCTTCAGTATTTGAATTAATACAGATGTGACAAGAGTTATAGTTAACATGGTGGTTCAGGTATAGACAGGCAGGCATCTCATTGTATACAAAATATGAATCCTTCCTTCCTTCCTTCCTTCCTTTCTTTCTTTCACTTCTTTCTTCCTTCCTTTCATTCTTCCTTTCTTTCTTTCTTTCTTTCTTTCTTTCTTTCTTTCTTTCTTTCTTTCTTTCTTTCTTTCTTTCTCTTTTTGTTTTACTCTTGGAGACAGTGTTGTTTTTTGTGTAGCTGACCTGGAATTAGCTCTGTAGAGGAAGCTGGCCTAGAATTCAGAAATCTGTCTGCCTCTGCCTCCAAGTGTTAGGATCAAAGGCCTGTGCCACCACCACCACACATCCTTCTGTTTAAAAAAAAATGTAGTCTTACAGGTCAGCATGAGTTTAGCACCGGTATAGACATTTTCCTAGGCCTCAGGAGTCTAGAGTTCATGAAGGATTTGCTGCCTTCCCCTTTAGCCTGGCTAACTATGAGAGCTGCACACACATGGGTGTTTGCTTCATTAGAGTCTGGAGGATGAGGGTCACAGGCTGAGGTAACTGTGTAGAGCAAAGGATGCCTGGTGAAGGTCAAGTGGGTAAAATGCTGAAATGCTAAGGGAAGAAGCCTATGGTAGGCGCCTCCTACACCTGAGACTTCCAACCCAGAAAAGCAGGGGGTAGAGAGTGAGGATGCAGAGTGCACACAGGTCAGGAAAAGGCCATGTTACTGAAGCCTCCATGTGTGGTGAGCAGGCTCTGGGGCACCATGAGGGACATCAGGAGCTTCTGCACTTTGTAGAATTACAGGGTTCCATGTTACCTCACATGCCCACGTTTTGCCCCCTACTGCAGGGAGAAGCCAACACCAGAAGCCTCCAGCTCCCAGCCCTGCTTTTGCCATGTAGGTTTATCCAGAAGAGCTTGGAAGTCCCTGGACCTGGAGTCTCAGGTGGTTGTGAGCCACCTGACCCTGTTGCTGGAGACTGAACTCAAGTCTTCTGCAAGAGCAGCAAAGACCCGTGCGCTGCCTGGCCCAGCCAGGGCTGTGAAATGGTGTTTATTTTCATCTGAACAAACCCAACAACAGTTTAGGTCCCTAGAAGCCACATGAACCTGGATGCAGTAGAGTCTGTCATCCAGCCCTTCCCACAGGGAGACAGGAGCCTAAAGTGGACAGTCTCTAGGATTAGGGGGAAGGGCTAGCCTAGCATACACAGCCATGGACGAGAGGTAGAAGGTGAGGACCTGTGCTCAGGTTGTCCCTGACCTTTACACAAGCACATGAGTACCTGTACTCACAGAAACGCCATACAGACATAGGTGAGAAAAGAAATAAAAACAAACAATATTGAAAATACAATATACTGGGGCTGGAGGGATGGCTCAGTGGTTAAGACCACTGACTGCTCTTCCAGGGGATCTGAGTTCAATTCCCAGGAACCACACATTGTGTCTCATAACCATTTCTACTCATATACTACCCTTTACTGTTGTGTCTGAAAACAGGGACAGCATACTCAGATGGACAAAATTAATAGTTTTTTAAAATCCTTTTCTTAAAAAAAAAAAACTCTTCTGTGACACATGATCATTGTGTGATTCCAAATGTTGCTAAGTCAGTACAGTCCTATTGCTACATGGTCACCAGTTGTGTTAGCCTTGGTAGTAGAATGGCACAGTTGAAAAGTTGCTGGTCACAGTGACCAGGCAGCCTAGAAAGCTAACCATGTGCAGAGAAGGCTGTGCTGTGTCCTAGTCCTCTACCCCATACTGCCCCTCATCTCTACGAACAGAGCAAAAAGAACAGATGAGGAATGTTCCAGGTCTCTTTCCTTTTTGATTGCCTTACTAACCTAGCCCTGTGCTACATGTAACCTTGTCACATCCTCTGTCCCATACCTAAGCCCTCATAACTGTCAGATAAGACAGGGATCTTGCTTTGGGGGGAAGCTCTGGTCCCTCTCTGTCCTAAGAGGCTCTGAGCCATCGCTGAAAGAGAGTCATCTGAGGATTGAGGGACGTCCATAGCCAGTGCTCTGACTTCCAGGAAGGTTTGAGGAAGGTGGTCCTCTTCCTGTGGTTCCTCTAGTAGGAACAGCCTACACTTGGGCCCAGCTCCCACTGTCAGAAAAAGGCGGGTGGCTCTGGTCTTTGCACAGCTCTCCAGCTGAATGAACAGTGCATCTCTCCTCTCTCTCTTTCAGGAAGTCTCCAGTCTCTGCTGTTCCCAAGACAAAGGAAAGGAAAGTGCTAAGTGAGTGTTCCCGGGATCCTTTAATACATTGTCTGCATTGTCTTCAGTAATGTTTCTGTTTAATTTTTTATCCCATGTGTATTGATCTCCTTGTAGGGGTGTGCATGCCAAAGCATGAGTGTTGAAGGTAGAGGAAAATCCATGGGAGTCACTTTATCCTACCGTGCGGGGTCCCAGGCTCTACTCTGGGTCATTGAGCTTCTTTACAAAGAGCTTTCATGCTGAATTTCTTGCTGGCTCTGATTCCAGGGAGAGCATCTCATAGAGCCCAGACTGGCAAGTAAACTACTGATCATCCTACCTCATGCATTGCCATCTACTTCATGAAAGGTTGAGTTATTGACATGAGGAACTGGGGATGGGCAGAGGTGCATGACAGAAGCTATCTCTGCTCAGTGGCATGCCTTTGGGGACAGATAGTTTTCATCACTTAGGTGTCATTTGAGTGCAGTGCTCCTCTGGAGAGAAGGAGTTTCTTTTGCCAGGGCATCAAGACAGGACTTGAAGGTGGAGGTCTGGAGGACAGGCTTGCATTCCTCTTCAGAAGCTGCAGTCCCCACTCAGGACAGTGCTTTAGCACAGGGTCACATATCCAGTTCTACCCTGAGACCTGCTGAGTCACATGCAGTTTGTGCTGAGAAGTAAACTGGGGTCTCCTGCAAGGGCAGTGAGTGCCTCTCAACCACTTACTCGTGCTTTCTTTAATTGTACACTCGAAGTGGGATGGGCATGACATATGTAGGGGTCAAACACAAATCAAGGGAGTTTTTTCTCTTTTTGTATTAGAGAGGGCCTGAGGATCAAACTCAAGACCTCAGGATTGACAGTGATGCCTGGACCTGGTGCGTTCAGGGTAGGGGATGAGGGTTTAGTCCTAGGGATGGAGCCCAGGACCTCACATACGCTAGGCAAGTGCCTAATCACTGAGGTACATCCCCAGCAGATGTTGGTTGCAAGAGAACTTGGGCCCTCACCATGCCAAAGGAGCACTCTATCACTTAGTGGCCCCAGCCTGGTAGTCTTGTTTGTAACCTCTGCTGTGTTTGCATGCTGCCTGAGCTTATTAATATAGCCACATCCTCAGGGTGACAAAAACTTCATGGAGACTCCCACTGTCAGATACCTTAAGACAGGTTTCAAAGAGAACAGGTAACCAGTGCAGAAGTCTCCCAGTGTTCGTGTGAAGTACATGGAATATAAGTCCTAGATGACAGAATGCTCAGAACACTGGTGTCCCCACTGTTGGAAGTAACCAGAACCACAGATCCCAGTCTTTCATCACACCTGAAGACCCCTAGCTGGCATGGTGGCACATACTTGTCATCCCAGCACTTGGGAGGCTTAGTCAGGAGAATCTCCTGAGAACAGGAGTAGGAGGACAGCCTGGTCAACCCATCAGGTGTTACCTGCAGGTCTAGTTCCAGACATAATCCTAGCATGCGGACAGCCCCAACCAGGCAGGGAAAGCATCATGGCACACCAGGAAGCCAGTAAGGCCCATGTTGCTTGACTCGGCAGGTACCTGTTAGCAATAAGGAATAGGGCTCAGAGTGCCCAGAGGCTGTGAGACTGAGGGTTTCAAGGACCCAGCAGCAGGCCAGATGGTCTCAGCCTGGACTCATACTGAAGAAGGAAGGAGCCCTGTGTCCTGGGCCAAAGCTGTTAGTAGCCCCATGACCTGGACTACTGGTGGCTGCTGGGGTCAGGAGCAGTGTCTTGGTGGGTCCTACTGTGGTGAGAGCAGCAGAGCTTCTGGAGGACAGAGAGGGAGCAAAACAGAACAGGAATCAAGTGTAGAGATCTTACAGTGTTTGTGTGAAGCAGAGCTAGGAAGTGGGTTGCAGGGGCAGGGGAGCAGCAGGCTGTGTCTGTAGAGATGAGTCAGCCCAAGGGCAGAGTTGTCAGAGCCCAGCAGCATGGGGTAGGAGAGTATCTCAGGGGAGGGGCTCCTGTCCTTCCAGGACAGTCTCCATCAGAGACTGAAGGGCTGGGCCTAGGAGGCGAGGGGAATTGGGGGTGAGGGAGAGAGTGGAGAGTTGTGGGAAAAGAATGACCCTAGGAGTGAAGCAGGGCCCCCAATGTGGGATGGCTGAGACCTGACAGAGTTGGATCTTGCTGATCCTACATTAGTCCAGGCCGGAGGGCCAAGCTCCAGCAGCCAGAAAGGAAGCCAAAGTGTCTGAGGAGGCCTGCATCAGATTGAGTCTCATGAGGGTCCCACCAGTGGCCAAGGCAGGATTTGTTGAAAGCAAGGTTGTGGGTATAATTGTTCTCACCTCAGAAGGGAATAGGTGGCCATGGCTCTCACAGGTACTGACGGTGCAGGGACAGGAGACCTATGGACTGACCTTACTGCCACAGGGCGGCTGAAGGCTCTTGCTGCCTTCAGTTTGTGGTTGTATTAACCTGGTAGCTTCATTTCTTGAGAAGCTTGGGTGGATGAGGTGTAGCAGATCAAGGTCCAGCTGAGAGGAGGAATCCAGAGTGTTCCGTGGTTGGCAAACAGGTTCTGAGATCTGGCCTGTGCACTCAGGCCAGTGTAACTGTTTGTCTTAGCTGCAGGCTCAACAGGGTTGAACTGACCCAGGATCAAACACCACATGTGCCCTGTGTTTTCCAAGCCTTCTCATGGTTGCAAGCTCTGGGCGAACTCACATGGACTTTTCCATCATTCCCTGAGCTCTAGGTGACTCGGATGGATCATGGAGATATCTCTAAGCCTATGCCAGCACAGCAGTGACATCATGGCAGTGTCCTCTAGGGTTCCAGGACTGGATTTTTTTTCTCTCTGCTGAAATAAGGAATAAGACATCCTACAAAACAAGGCCAAGTTTTCCTAGAGTTGAAGCCCAGAACACACAAGACTCCCCCAGGGATGGGCCCATCCAAGAAGGTGTGGGATGTTTTGTGGCTTAGGTTGTTTCACGGTGAGTGAGAAGTGTCTGAGACGCACACGTGTAGCTGCTTGGGAGCTGGGGAGGTCATGGGACCCCCTAGATCTGATTCTGCAGATGACTGTGAACATCCATGTGCTGGGATCTGAACTCTGGTCCTCAATCACTGAGCCATCCCACTGGCCCCTGGCTGTCCCTTCCTAGAATGTTTCTGTATTTCCTCCTACTTGATGCCTTGATGCTGGCTCCTAGCCCAATGGCCTATATACAAGATGAATTCTATAAATGTCTTATAAACACTAAGTATCCTGTGAAGGGTACTAGTGCCCTGTTCATAACAGGAATGCTGAGGAATCCAGTCTGCAACAAAGAGAAGGCTGGGTGCTTTTCCTGTCATTCAGCATGAAGGGCCAGTCATGTTTTCATTGTAGCGTCCTGGTTATGCTCTGGGTCTTCCTGGTGCAGCAGTCCTGTTCTGTGACAAATGATGTGTCTCCTGCACGAGGAAGAGTGGTCGAGTCACAGTACCTGCAATATGACAAGAAAACGAAAAAGGTGATGAAGTCCTTGACTCCCAGAACCACAGGAAGTGGGTTAGGTGGAGGGCAAGTAGGGAGACAGCTGAATCCTGAAGGACCCTGTTGGGACCTTTGCCAGGTGCCTCTGTGACATCCAGACTTGGACACAGGGATGAGTCTGGGTAGTCTAACATCAGCATATATCAGTCTCCATGGTCTACGGCCCCTGCACCTCCTCACTTCTCCTCTGGCTTTGGAGACCTCAATTTTGCCAAGCCTTTTCTTCAGGACCATCCCCTGGATCATCCAGGTGGCTCCTAAGAGACAGGCACTGACAGCAGACATTTGGTATGGATCACAGGTGAAATTGTCATGGGGCTTTGTGCCATCCTACACAGAATGCTGTGAAAGGCCCCACTTTGGTGGTGTTCACTTCTGGAATGTCCTGTGTGATAGTTTCAGCTGTGAATAACAAGGCTAGCAGTTTCTACTGCTGCCCACACAGGCCTCCAGCACCCTGAGAGCTGCAGTGCTCACCTAGAAGGGAAGCACATTCAGGACAGGGAGAGCCCTGAGGAGCTGAGTCAGCTTCCTGGTCATCCCTGCAGGGACACCTCACCACTGCAGTGTGTGGTCATCACTGCAGTGACACCTCACCCCTGCAGTGTGTGGTCATCCCTGCGGTGACACCTCACCCCTGCAGTGTGTGGTCATTCCCGCAGTGATGCCCCACCCCTGCAGTATGTGGTCATCCCTGCAGTGACGCCTCAGCCCTGCAGTGTGTGGTCATTCCTGCAGTGACGCCTCACCCCTGCAGGGTGGTGTCATTCCTGCAGTGACGCCTCACCCCTGCAGTGTGTGGTCATCCCCGCAGTGACAACTCACCCCTGCAGTGTGTTGTCATCCCTGCAGTGACACCTCACCCCTGCAGTGTGTGGTCATCCCTGCGGTGACACCTCACCCCTGCAGTGTGTGGTCAACCCTGCAGTCACACTTCACCCCTGCAGTGTGTGGTCATCACTGCAGTGACAACTCACCCCTGCAGTGTGTGGTCATCCCTGTGGTGACAACTCACCCCTGCAGTGTGTGGTCATCCCCGCAGTGATGCCTCACCCCTGCAGTGTGTGGTCATCCCTGTGGTGACGCCCCACCCCTGCAGTGTGTGGTCATCCCCGCAGTGATGCCCCACCCCTGCAGTGTGTGGTCATCCCCGCAGTGACTCCTCACCCCTGCAGTGTGTGGTTATCCCTGCGGTGACAACTCATCCCTGCAGTGTGTGATCATCCCGGCAGTGACTCTTCACCCCTGCAGTGTGTGGTTATCCCTGCGGTGACACCTCATCCCTGCAGTGTGTGATCATCCCGGCAGTGACACCTCACCCCTGCACTGTGTTGTCATCCCTGCAGTCACACTTCACCCCTGCAGTGTGTGGTCATCCCTGCAGTGACCCCTCACCCCTGCAGTGTGAGGTCATCCCTGCAGTGACACCTCACCCCTGCAGTGTGTGGTCATCACTGCAGTGACACCTCACCCCTGCAGTGTGTGGTCATCCCTGCAGGGACACCTCACCCCTGAAGTGTGTGGTCATCACTGCAGGGACACCTCACCCCTGCAGTGTGTGGTCATCCCTGAGGTGACACCTCACCCATGCAGTGTGTGGTCATCCCCTCAGTGATGCCCCACCCCTGCAGAGTGTGGTCATCCCTGCAGTGACACCTCACCCCTGCAGTGTGTGGTCATTCCTGCAGTGACACCTCACCCCTGCAGTGTGTGGTCATCCCTGCAGTGACACCTCACCCCTGCAGTGTGTGGTCATCCCTGCAGGGACACCTCACCCCTGAAGTGTGTGGTCATCACTGCAGTGACACCTCACCCCTGCAGTGTGTGGTCATTCCTGCAGTGACACCTCACCCCTGCAGTGTGTGGTCATCCCTGCAGTGACACCTCACCCCTGCAGTGTGTGGTCATCACTGCAGTGACACCTCACCCCTGCAGTGTGTGGTCATCCCTGCAGGGACACCTCACCCCTGAAGTGTGTGGTCATCACTGCAGTGACACCTCACCCCTGCAGTGTGTGGTAATCCCTGAGGTGACACCTTACCCCTGCAGTGTGTGGTCATCCCTGCGGTGACTCCTCACCCCTGCAGTGTGTGGTCATCCTTGCGGTGATACCTCAAGCCTGCAGTGTGTGGTCATTCCTGCAGTGACACCTCATCCCTGCAGTGTGTGGTCATCCCCTGAGTGACGCCTCACCCCTGCACTGTGTGGTTATCCCTGCAGTCTCACCTTACCCCTGCAGTGTGTGGTCATCCCTGCAGTGACACCTCACCCCTGCAGTGCAGACCTTTGGGCCTGTGGCCTTCAGGTTCCAGATTATCTGTTAAACTCAGTTCATAATCAGAATGTTTTGTGTTCAGCCTCTGCCTGGACTGTACTCCAAGAAGAGTTCAAGGGTTTCTGTGGCAACATCTAGCGATCAAGCCTTAGCAAAAGGATTCTCACATCACCCTGCAGGCAGAAATCCATAGTCATCCCTACTCCATTTAAGCTGCTGCTGAAGATGCCTTGAAGGCATAGGCACAGCGACCCCGTGTGTTCATACGTGATGTTTTCATTCAGGAACCATGATGCTGAGTCTTCTCCTAACCCAGCAGAGGGTCCCTGCATCAGGCTGGAGTTTTGAGTTTCTGTGTTGTCCTGATAACACCTGCTGTTTCCTCCTGGGTCAGAATGGATCTCAGAAGGTCTGGGCCAGACTCACTGGTTGAGGATTCTTGCAAGGCCTCATCTCCTATTCCTGAGGGAAGGTGTAGGTTAGGAGAACGCCTGGATTTGAAATTCAGTGCTTTCAGATTTCAGGATTGGATGAGGGGAACTCAGGGTGTGCATGTGTCCATGTGTCTGTATGCATGCACATGCAGGCCAGGGATGGACACCAGCAACCTTCCTCAGTCACCCTACGCCTCTCACACAAAGGAGCTCTCACACAGAAGCTGTGGTTCACAGATGAGGTTGCTCAGGCTTAGAGTCCCAGAGATTCTTCTGCTGTGCTTCAAAACTTTGAGAGAGAGAGAGAGAGAGAGAGAGAGAGAGAGAGAGAGAGAGAGAGAGAGAGAGAGATTCTACCAGCTTGTACAACCATGCATGCACATATGGATGCCAGAGGGAAATATCTGGTGTCTTCCTTTTTGAACAGGGTCCTAATCAACTATCAGGTCTCTATATCTTAATATCTAGCAGGGGTCCCAGCGTGAGCATAGCCAGGGAATACACATGCTTGGCTGTCAGGCAGGCAAGAGGCAGAGATCTTGTTCTATTTTTCATGGTTAATGCTCTTAGTGCCCTTAAGGGCCTGGCTGACACCTGCCTGGAGACTGCTGGATCTGATGCTGGCCTAGACAGCCAGGGCTATTGATGATGGATGTCCAAAGTGGCCCTCATTCTTGGCAAACTTCTCTCTTCTAGTCTAAATGTGCTTGGGTGTTTCATGCAAGGACTGGGTTTTAGTTTTCCTCTTCCATCCTGCTGCCTCCTTGTTTTCTCCAGCGGGTCACCTGCCCTAGTGATGAAAGAGAAGTGTGTGAACCACAGCACCACCCTCCCATGCTTCTGCTTGCTGGTCTGTGGTATCTGTTGATGTAGAACCGTTCCTGTGGCAGTCCTGTTGCTGCTTGTGAGTTTTGAGGATTTACGCCAGTGTAGTAATGTGCATAGTCATCCTGGGAAACACCACAGGAAGGTGATCCCCAGGTTTCAGCACACAGAAGCACAGGCCAGAAGAGATGCCCAGGTGTTGAAGGAGGTCCGGTAGATGTCCTGTTAGTTTCCTGTGTCTGATGCATGATTGTCCCTTGCTTAATAAAATGTATACACAAAACTCTTTAAGTGTCCCACTGACCTCTGAGAAAGAACATCAATGGGAAGATGGCTTTGAACTCTTAACTCCCTGTTCCTTTCCTCATAACAGGTTTCTGTAGCAACCAAAGGAGAGAAGCCACCTGAGGGAAGGAAGTCCAAGACAGTGCCTAGGAGCAGAAGTAGGGTCTGGCTGTAGAGGGGACAAGTAGCTGGGTATAGGGACTCTAGGATCAGAAAAGAGGCTGTCTGGCATCTCCCACAGCAACTAAGACTGTCACGAATAGTCATGCTCAAAGGCCAGTCTGATCCAGACTGTCCCTCATTTCCCAGGCGATTATAGATGGCGTCAGGTAGCAGTTGAAAACTGGCCATTATGGGGTCTCTGTAAGAAAGGGCGTGATTCAAGTGTTTATTAAGGTATCATGGCACCAAGAGTATATGAGGACATAGCCATATGTACACAGAACGACTTGCAGATCCAGAGAGCAGGGAGGGAATAGCCAGGAGCTCCTGCTTGCTGCTGCCTTAGGGGTTCTACAGAAATCCCAGTGGCACTTGGGAAGTGGAGGCAATGTCAATTAGGGATTGTGGCCACATGGGGAGACTGAGACCAGCCATGTGCTGTGGCATCAGAACACTGACCAGCGATGACAAAATGGAACATAAAACACTGGTTGCTCAGCTTTGATACTGCTGACTGCTGACTTGGCCAGGGGCCATCCGGTTCACCAAAGGCTCAGCCAACAGTTGTCTCTCCACTCACCAAAAGTCAAAGAGTGGCCCAGCTCCACAACCAAATGTGTGCCCACATTGCAATGGCTCCGGTACTGTTTCACCTCAGCTGCGGAGATCTCAGGATCCATGAGTGTCCAGCAAGCACACACCCGAAAGAGACAGTCTTAATGGTCGTAGGCAGCACTGAGGGTGGTGAGCCTCTGCCTCATGGCTCAATGGCCCTGACCTTGGCATTGTTTGGGCACAAGAGAGCAAAGTGATGGGGACAGACAACCTGCAGTCTACCATGCTGGAAGGGCATGACTAACACTGATTGATCACATCCATGTGACTACTGAAGCTTTTCCTGCTCTCTGTAGTGGTGACCTTACAGAAACCATGCACACCCGGGTTAGACAGTATTAAAGTAGCCACCATTTCAGGGTTCCCTGCAAGGTGCCATGGGACAGTAGTAGCATGAGTCTGCATGTATCTCGACAGTTTTCACTAGGTATCAAACACACACACACACACACAAACACACACATACATACACACACTTTACTGACATGGTGCACATTCTTTGCACACAGAAGAAAGTGAGTAGTAGTGAAAACACACCAATCATGGAATTGATGGAGGGAGCTGTGGGCGGAAGCTGGGGCTTAGAGTTACTTAAAGGCCCTGTGCAGGATCTCCTTCTGTTGGAGGAGAAACTTCAAGTGCAATGTGGTTCTTTATTTTCTTTCTCTAAAGCACAGAGGGCTAGGGTGGATCACAGGGCTTTGAGCATGTTCGGCAAGTACAGTCACACTGAATTAAATCCTAGGGCTGGAACCCTATTAATCTTCTACAGAATTACAGAGCAGCCTGGATGAAGACTCTCAGCTGAAAAGGTGGACATCTCAAGGCAGGCACTGGACAATGGCTGACAGACTTGACTGAAGACTGGAAATGTTTTGCTATCTCACAGGAAAAGAAGGCCCCTCCCACTACACTGTACTCTAAGGACAGTTTATTCAGGTTAGGATGACATGAACTATTGTCTCATGTGACAGATGTCAGCACAAAGTATCCAAGGTATTGTATGCCAATGGTATCATCAACAGAACAAAGCACACAGTGTCATGAAGACATAAATCATGAGTTTGTGTAGCAAGACCCAGGCCTCTTCCAGGTTCTTAGATAGTAACTGAGAACCTCAAACACAGTAGTGATGTGATAGTGTGGTGTGAATCTAGTTACAACTAGCTTCTATTGTGACACAGATGACTCTTTTTGTGTCATGGTCAGCTTATAATGAATGACTAGACCTAAGCATGAGAGTAACCAAATACTACATTGCTTCTCTAGCTGCTGAGCTTTTAAAAGCCCTGGGGTGACAGCAAGCTTTTGTGGACATACTGGATTGGTCCTTCTGTACTTTAACTCTCTGAGTCTCCTCCACTCTCAGCAAGTTAGATCAATTCCACAAATTGGAAATCAGTCACCTAGAAAAAATACATTCTCAATACGATCCCAGATTGGCCATGGAAAAAGGGTAGCTTGAACTGTCCCACCTAGGTTCTGGGCTTGCACAGGCCTGCTCTCCAAAAGAAACCTGTGTTCACAGCTGCTGGCTACATTCACTATGGATGCTCTGGAGGTTCCTTCCTAAACTGCTTAGATTAAAATAATTTTCTTGCTAACAATCAAAAAACTGATTATGCCAATCTGGCCTACAAGAAGCTAGTTTCTATTCTGTATTTTATCAGATGTGTATAATACATATGGTCATCATAGATATTAGGTGAAAGATCTGCTCTAATATGGACACTAAGTGATGCTGGAGGATGATCCTGACCCACAATGAGCAGTAGGGACACCAGAGCCCTGTAGGGATGCCTGACAACCTAACACGTTGAGCACGCACAGCTCAGTAAGTTACCTGTGAGTACACATCTCCTGAGATCTCTCTAATTGTAGGTGATCCTGTCCACCTAACACAGCACCTCATGTGGAATAACAAAAGCCACCTGCAGGAGCTGTGGTGATGAGTCACAGGTTAGAGCATCTGTTGCTCTCTCAGAAGAAGCACATGGACCCTAATAATTGGGTAAAGCATGTCAGTGATTACATCACAAAGTGTGTGTCTGAGACACAGCCACATTATCCAAACAAAAGACACTGTCACACTGGGTTCCCCTTGGTGACTTTGAATTCACTTATTAGCCCAGGATCCATGGAACATGCAGAGATCCATGTGTAGCTGTCAGTTCTAGGTCCACAGGAAGGGACAGAACCCTTGAGTAAGAATGATGGTCTTAAGAGTCAAGAGATTGAATTCAATTTTTATTCATAAAGAATACATTTTTACAACAAAACAGGATTAAAATGAATAAAAATATTTAAAAATATTTGAAAGTAAAAATAGTAACAAGAACATATAAATATGAAACAACAAAAAGAAAACTTCAATTAAAATCATAACAAAAATATTTCTAAAAGCATATTCTTAACGAACATTTAGAAGCACAGACGTATTGCTGTTTCTCCTCTAGCACACATAATGAAAGGTGGTCCCCCAAGTTGTCTCTCAAGTGCTGTTTTCTGAGAAGAAAGTAAGACCTCAATCAGTCAGGCTGGCTTGGTATATAAATTTAGGGTCTCTAAGAAATGACAAATTAACTCAGAGGATGAATACTCATCCAAAAAATGTTGTTACCATTCAGGATGTTGGTCATCAGGGACTCCTGAGAAAGCAACTTATTCTTCAGGAAGCTCTCTTACTGGGGTGTGTCCAATTCCAGCTCTCTTGCACTTTCTGAGACCTGGGAGAGGAAGGCAGTTTTTCAGACACTGATCTGGTGGGGAAATGCAAGGCAGCTGTCGGAAGGCTGCCTTCTACCACCTCAGTTCTATTGGACAGTCGACATGGACATTTTAAGTGATATCATTGTTGCTAACTCTGTGGGCAGGGCAAAATCTCCAGAGAGCCTCACAGTAATGTGGGCTGCCAATATGGGACCCAGACTTATACCAGTGCAAACCAAGAACAGGTCAATGGCAAGAGACCTCATCTGGTTGCAGGAAGAAAGGAGATGTCCATATGTCACCAAGGTTAAAGCTAATGACAAGTACTAATTTGACATTTGCACTTGGTTCTTATCCCAAAGGTGCTTCCTACACAAGAGGTCACATGACCACAGAGTGTCATTTGTCAAAGAACCAAGAAATTTTTCAAAACTCTACAGAGCATCCAATCTATCACGTGGATATGCAATAATGAGGTATGTTATTCATCTCTCACCATTTCTAGATTGCAGCTTCAAAAAGAGCAGCAAAATATGCTTGATCAATAATTCAGTTTCTGAAAAGTGGTTAACTTCCTAGAATACTTGTGCATAGGCAGAGCAATGAACAATTCCATTACATGAGGTGGTTGGCTGTTTGTGAGTGTAAATTAGTAAAGTGGTAGGAAAAAGCAAAGATGTATCAAATTGGCAAATTTTATCAGATATTGTTAAGCTAACACAGCTGCTCGTCCCTACCTGATAATGCTGGTTCTGGCCGTTGATGGTCTTTATCTTTCTTGTTGAAGTCAACCAAATATTTCTGGTTCAGTGCACAATCAAGATGTACCTCCTTGCTCTCCTGCTTCAGTGGGACCAACTTCTTCCTACATGTGTTCTCCATCAGGAGCTGGCTGAGCAGGTTTCTGGAAATACAGTCTGCATAGTAAGATCATGCTGGCCCTTTCTCCCATTCCTACTCCCAAGTCCCACTAACTCTACCAGGTCCCAGATACCCATGAAGACTTAATAAAATGCATCTTGATACATATAAGGCTGCTGCACAAACCATAAACAGTTAATTCAGGGAAGAATAAATTGTTTGCTTGGCCTGACACCAATTAGTGTCCACACCTCTGAGAAAGAACATGGATCTACAACTATCCATGAAAGCCCAATGCATGGGGCCAACATCAATTAGTACTGGGCCAACACCCTCAAAGGAGGTCAGTAGAACCAAGAGAAGGTCATGCTAACCATTTGGTCCACCCACTGAGTGTTGTAAAACCTGGTATGACTCCAGAGGTCCAGGTCAGCCTAATAACCTTCTGCTGACTTCAATCAGTACTGTTCTCTCTAGAGCCTTCTGAAGATGCCTAGACAATCCTGGGATGAGGAACAGTCTTTTATGGAACTGAAAACTGAGTCCTAATGACCCTGGCACACTGATGTGTAAACAGCACAAGAGATAGAACCAGAGCTGAAGACCGTCCAATCCAGAACAAAGAAAGTCAGAAATGGCCATTCCATAAGTGATAGCCTTTCTGACCAGGACTTACCTAGAGAAGGTAATCTCCTTCTTCAGCTTATGGTTGTTCTCATGGACCTCAGTGTTCTCCATCTCTAAGTTGTGCAGAATTGACATGACCACCTCCTCCATTCTCTCCAGGTCTTCATAATATGGGTTTGGCCTGAAGTGTGGCCTGGCCCCAAATAATAGAATACAATGAACATCGGCATTTAGGAATATATGAACTCAGGGTGGGTCCTATATTACTCCAGGCTGCTGCCTGGACTTCCAGCACTCAGTCCCCTGCCTAGCAAGTACAGAGACTCACCATAAACTCACTGCAATTACAATCTTGCAAAGCCACCAGCTGTCAAGGGCTTTGCAAATGCACACTGGGAACTCACTCTCCCTGACTTTATCCCTGAATTCTTCATTCAGACCACAAGTTCTGCTTTTAAATAAATGGAAGCAGATGAGTCCAGTTTCAATCTCACTCCTCAGGAAGGGTCAGGTTCTGAATCTCCACTATATGGGAGGTGAGGTTTAGCACAGGGTGGTTAGGGAGGCACAGCTTTCTAGAATCCAAAACCTTAACAGGATAAGAAAAAGGTGACCTTGCAGACCCAGGAATGAAACAAGAGCATTTGGAGCAATTCATACCTCTTCTTCATGGATCTCTCTGTCAGAAAACTCAGGCGATCTCTCAGTTCATTTCTCTCCTCGGTAATGAGCTGCAGCTCTTTAATCAGCCTCTCCTTTTCCTTCATGGCCTGATTCTTGCTTAGGTCAGTGCCAGGGGATGATGTTTCTCTCCCAAGGTCTGTAGGTAGAAGAACACAAGTGAACCTGCATGGGGAGAATGCATAGAGTGTTCATAGACCTCAGTGAGGCCTAAACAGGAGAACAAGCCAGGAACCCAGTGTCACTGCTAGGCGATTGGTCTATGCTTAAGAGACCTCCTCAGGGGATCTCAGTTCTTCCACTACTCTATAGAGACCAAGAGACGGAAGCAGCCAGGTGTTCCCTATTCCGGACATCATGTGCTTACATGTACCACGGAGATGGCTTCTCCAGGATTATTATCAGCTGAACAGGGTACAGCTTGGTTTCAGGACCCTCACCCCTGTGGCTTCAGAACTCAGATGATAAATTCACCATCCACAAAACTTGAGTGATTGGAGACACTCAGATGTCCTACCGTGATACTCTAAGGCAACAACTTTGGATTTAAAACGCATTTCCAGGGAGGATATGTTCAACAGACTCATCAGTGTCCCTATGTGAAATACCAAATGCCCCAGAAGTGCGAATAGGTTACAGGCTGAACCTTGGTCTACACGTTCCAAATAGTTTTGGTATTGTAGAAAAATTTTTGTAACATACAACCTCTAATACATAAAGCAAACGATGACCCTGCCAGTTAGAAGAAATCAGAGGAGGTCTAAGAACATAAGGTTATTGCCTGGAGCACAATCTCTCCCTGTTACTACTGTCAGATACCCACTGTATTTAAAGAAGCAATGATAGTGAAGTACATTGCTGCCCTGTCTAAACTCAGAAAAGGTGGACCCTCCATGACTCCTGATGGTGTTATTATATCAATGTAAGAGAACAAATGAACTGAAAAGTAAAGACCAGAAGTTCACAGTATAATAGCATAGGCCTTACCATATCCTCCCAGTGGGGATGGGGAAACTAAATTTCTGAAATCCTTGACTTTAAGGAATTGTGATATTCGTGGAAATTCAATTCCTTTTCAGATGCTCCAGTTGCTGTGGCCCATTGCTAGAAAGGTCAGCTTAAGCCTGCAGCCCCCCTGACAGGAAGCTCAAAATACACTGCCCAGAACTTACTCCACATTCCCCAGAAGTGCTGTCTTTCTCCATCATTACTTTGAGACGAAAGGCCAGACTCCTTCACTCTAGTCTCTCCAGAATCGACGTTCCCCCTCCCAAAATGCTTGCGAAGACAGGAAAACATGTCTTAGCTTGTAACCACCAGACTCAGACTGAGAGAAACTAGGGCACTGGTTGTCACTACAACACTGGTGACATCACAGAGGATGCCAGAACTCTCTAGGAGACAATAGAATGTCCAAGAAGGGACAGCAGATGTCATGGGGAGCAGACTTTGCCTCCTGCTAATGTTCTCCCTGTACTGAGCATAAGCAGAGGTGCCCTTTCCAGGAGACTTTCCTGGGGCAGAGCCACTGAGCATCTCCTGCTTCCAAAGCCAAATTTTCCTCAAGGCTTGATTATAAAAACCCTTAGTAATTCCTATGCATCTAAATGAATGTTTCCTTTCAAATCTTTCCCAAAAAATGTCTCACTAACTCAAATTGTCCACATTCACCAATGTTAGCCATTAAAACTTCCTGAGATTTCACACCAGCTTGAATATGCAGTCAAAAGTTCTCCTGTCTCATTATGTACAGGTGCTTTATATCACATCAAGAAATAGTCTGCATGGTAGGTTACAACATGCGTGTGTGTTAGGGGAACACTCATGAAGTCATGTGCTTAGCAATCGACAATTGCCAGAAAATTCCTTAGGAGAAAGAGTTGAAGTCTTTAAGGTGCTAGGAAAAGTGTGGAGACCAGTTGGCAGAGGAAAGTGCAATATTAGAGCCACCTGTGAAGGGAACCTCATGCTGGTGGTGGGGTTCTCTTTCTGCACCAATGTCGCCAAAGAGCACTGCTCACAGGACTGAGTAAGATATACCATGAGCTTCTATCAGAAAAATAAAATAGTCAAGAGATATAGGGGGTGCAGAGAAACGTCTAAAATGAGGCTATAAACATCATCAAGTGGATAGAGCAAGGTCCCAGCACCTGTACACTGGGAAATGGCCACCCCACCAAACACAAAACCATCTATCATAGTAAATAATGAATACTTTATAGAATGCACACATTAACACTGATAGATCACTTCCGTAGTTTAAATTTTAAATTTAAATTCATATAGCAACCTATATAGCAAAAAATAAGAAAGAAAGAGAAGAGAAAAAGTCAAAACAAAAAGCTCAAGCTTCTCATATGAAGATTGCAGGAAGTGTTATATGGGAGTCAGTTCTGATTAGGCCATTTTAGATAGAACAGTGCATAGTGACCCTTAATGTGATGGGCCCTATATAAAGCTTTTTGCAATATTGGAATTTTAACAAACCTCATCCAGTATGTACGGAAGAGGCAAAGATGTGATCACCATGTCCTTACTCTGTATCAGGTTATTTTTCTGCATCCTTGATTGTCAGGCATAGAACAGCAACAATCTGAAATAGCTGGTAGACATGGAAAAACATGGCTAAAACTATAGTTGTGGGTTACACACCTCAACTGTGAAAGGCTAATGCTGTGTGCAGAGTCCTTGGAGGCCACTCTTTTAAGCCTAATTATTTCAAACTGAAAGGAGGTTTATCTGAGCTCAAGGTGATCCTGGCCAGCCAGGTAGAGGGCAACATGTGATACTTGAGACCCTATTTTAAACCAGCACAGAAATCCACACTTCATTCAAAGCATCATCTACGAATTCTCGATTATTTACCATTCTCTCCCTACCAGTCGTTCTGTTTGGAATGGTAGAAAACAACTGGAACTGATCTTTCTATTTTAAGGACCTTGATCTCTCTTTTTTTAGGTCCACATTAAGAGTGCATACAAATGGACATCACCATCTGAACATCTTAGTATTATCTACTCTGTATATATAGCATAATACTGTGCCTATGACAGTCTTAAGCTTCCTTGAGTGTAGTTGCCCCATTAAGAAGTGTGAAGTTCTGAGTTCAAACCCCAGTGATGCTTTAAAGGGACTAGAAGAAAGCCATCAGAGATACTCCACTTCTTTGTCCTTAGATTAAATCAAGTTGACACAATGTGAACCTGGTGGGCTATTTAACCATGCATCTTTCTCCCAACCCCACTTCCACGAGTTCAGTCCATGGCAGAATTCATCCCCCACCATCCTAGATATTTCTTTGTATATTTCTACAAGAGCCAGGTTTCCTTTTTTAATAGAATTAGTTGTAGTCAATCAACTGCTGCCCTATGTGAGAAATGATTAGTATCTATTGCAACTTACCACACTGTATTTGTGTATACAAGTACATTATTGGAAATCCAGCATTACTGAGGGATTGGAAACCAGTGCTGTGGCCTTGCCTTTCTGTGCCTAGTCCTGGCTCACAGGCAGCAGGGGGCAGACCTTGAGTTCCTCTTCAGGGACAGAGTGATGTTGAATGGGCACTGAGCAGGCAGAGAAACACAGCTGAGGCAGCTCCTTTCAGTTATTAAACACATCATCTCCTTCCGATCTTAAGGGCTGTTGCTGAGGTCTTGCCCCCATACCTACCTTAATAGCAGTGAATTTGTTACACAGCAGCCAGCTCTTTCCTATTGCTCTGTAATACGCGTCCACATCATGGTTGCCAAGAAAAACACTAACAAAGAACAAAAAACTCTGACGTTGAACTGTGTGGTGCTGGTCACATACCCTGTTATGTTCTGTATGTTATGAGGTTTGTTAATCTTAACAAGTTCCCCAAGTGTATTCTTCACATAGGACCCAATAGATTCAAGGAAAATAGGAACAATTATGTGTAAAATGGCCTGAGTCAGGGCCCATAGACCGAAGCATTTCCAGCACTTGTGCATGAGCCCATGTGGATTTTGCAATGAGCGGGGCCTAGCAATGTCAGGTACACAGTTGTGAGCTGTTGCTCTGGTTGAACTGTATTGGTGTGTGCATTAATAAACTACACCTATTTAAATGAATTCAGTGTCCTGTGGTTTGAGTCCAGACCCCTTGACACCAGATCTTCCCTTCTGCAGCACTTGGGAAAAAGGCTAAGTTTAGGAAAGGTGACGTCTTGTCATAAGTTATGTGACAAGAGGGATGGTGAATGATCCCTTGAGATAAGAATCAAGGTTTCCTCTGTGGTATTTAGGTCTATACTGGCCCTGTGCAACAGCTTCAAGAACCCATTTCTGATTTTCCTGGGATTCCCGTGATGATGCACTCAGACATGATTGGAAACAACCAAAACGGTGGTCAGACTTGATTTATAAAATGTAGGTAACATTGCAAACTTATGTTGTAGGATATTTGATCATATTGTCGTCCCCAATATTGTGTTATTTACTTAGAAAAATACCTTCTGGCTGTGTAGTTCAGTACTAGCACCAATATTTAACCCTAGAGCTATTTTTGTTTGTTTCTTTGTTTGTTTTTTGTTTTTGTTTTTGGATGAACAAGTACTTTCCTATTTTGTGGCCCAGCCCTAGCTCTTACTTCTTTGCACAGTCATAGAGAGACCTCAAACATATACTCAGACAAAGCCAGGGGAGTGTATAAAAGGGCCTAAGGCAATACCACATAATGACATTGAAAGTGGGCTCTCTTCTTGATCCACGCCTCCAGCTCTCCTGACATCTACATGAATTATAACTCCCAATGCAGTGTAAAGGATGTCTGCGCTATTGCTGAAGGAATCATGAGAATAACAACTCTAAACATTCCACCATGGATAGAAATTGTGGAAAGAGATAACTGGCAGCCAATGAGAGGGCTCTACAGTTAAAGGGGCTTGCTGTCAAGTCTGATGAGCTTGACTTAATCCCCAGGACCCACGTGGTAAAAAGGAGAGAACCAAGGGCCAAGCTGTCCTCTGGCTTCCACTCATGTGCTTACATGTATGTGAGTATATATGTATATGTCTGTATGTACGTGTGGATATGAATGTGTGTATGCATGTATGTGTATACGTGTATATGTATATGTGTGTATATGTCTGTCTATATGTGTGTATAGGTGTATTTGTATGTGTGTATATGTATTGTATGTGTGTGTATGTGTGTATGTATATGTGTATGTGTGTATGCATGTATGTGTGTGTATGTGTGTGTGTGTGTATGCATGTAGGTGTGTATATATGTGTGTGTGAGCATGAATGTGTATAGTCATGTATATGCATGTGTTTTCATGTACATGTATTCATGTATATGTACGAATGTATGTGTGTATATATATGTATGGACACACAAACACACACAATGTTAAAACATAAAAAGCTCCTTGGAGTATTCACCGTGCCTGGATAAGTGGTGACCATGTGGGGGAAACACATGTCCATGTAAGCACACCTGTTCACATGTGCTGAGCAATGCCCAGCCTGGTCTTGAGCTCACTACCTGCCCAACGATGAGTTTCTGCCCACCTGGTCTTCTCAGAGCCAGGCGACAATTGTTCCTGCCATTCCAGTTCTGTTCCAGTTTCTCATGCCACAAACCTTCTAGCTTGAATCGCACCTACTGACGCAGGAACCTAACAGCCTCCAACCCAGTGAAGTAAGTAAACTTCTTCCTGATATCCTCAGGCTTGGTGTCCCCATGAGTCACAGGGAGGAAGGATGGCATGCACCAAGGAGAAGGGCCATGGGCATGGAAGACAGGAAACATAAGTCAGTCATCACTGACACCAGCACAGTGTGTGCTTCAGAGCTGGCTCTGCTCACTCTTGTCCCAGTGGCAGGACTTAAGAGTGGTGCATACCTGTCACCCAGCACTCAGAGACATCTGAGGCATGAGAACCAGGAGTTCATGGCCATCTTAACTAATGGTGAGATCAAAGCCAGCCTGGGCTGCATGAGACTCAGTCTCAAAGCAGGCAAGGAGGAACTTGCTATATTTGAGCAAGGAAGCTGGAATCCTCCTGGGTTCAAAACATTCACTGCAATACAGAAAGATGCTAGGGCTAGTGTGGCAGAAAGTAGGAGACAGAGAAGCCAGGTTAACCCTCCCTAATCTTCTCATGCTGTGTGAGCTATGAGTAGATGGTGCCCTATACACTGTGGACAGGATGGTCTCTCAGACGGTTCAGAAAGCCATGGAGGACTCCAGCAATTCTCCACTTGGGTGTCACTTGAGTCTTATATGTGTGTGTTTACAAGCCAAAAAATAAGATCCATAGGTGACTGTGTGAATTCAACATGGCACAGCCATGTGCTGGAATATTATTCAGCCTTACATAGGATTCAGATTCTGACCCTTGAACAGGAATGAGAATGGTAGCCATTCTCCTAAGTCAGACCTCCAGGCAGTGCAAAGACAAACTAACACTGTATGACACCACTGAGGGCTGCAGTGTCACCAATTATATAAAGACAGAAAGCAGGAAGGTCTACAGAGCTCCAGGGGTGACATGGAGTGGGGAGGTTGGATGGTAGGTGTGTAAGTGGGACTGAGGCTCAGAGGAGTCAGACATGGCTGCAGAATATGCATGTGGCTCCTCCCATACCTGTGGGTGCTGCTTCCTCAGAAAAGCAAATACAGCAAAAGAAAGGACCAGAGGGGACAGGCTCTGACCACTTGTAGACACACACAAATGACGTGACAGAATGTGCACACTGATGCCTTGCTGCAGGAGCAGTTGAACATCCAGAAGGGTTGAAAGAGGCTGGAAGGGCTGAGCATGGCACTGAGTTCAAGGACATAGCTTTAGGTCCTGGGGAACCTACGGTGCCCAGGCCCCATCCTGCTGATACTGAGGGACACAGCTGACATTCAGGGTGATGGCTGGGCTAGGCTGGGGAATAGGTGTCCACTCTCACCTGCTCCAGCTTGAAGATGTGCTGGGTGAAGTAGGACTGCAACTGCTTGTTCGTGTAGTTGATGCAAATCTGCTCAAAGCTGTTCTGTTCAATGTCCTCAAATCTGAATATGGCCAAGACACCAATGGGCAAGCACTGGGAGACGAGCTGTGGTTATAGCCGGGATCTCCTGGGAAGAACAGCCGTCCTGAGAGGAGTTGCAGAAGAGGGGGTGTGTTTTCCTGACCTGTTTGGTACCCAGTGTTTTTTGCCAAGGGTTCCTTTATTACTTCTTGATGGAACCAGGCCTGCACATATCCAGTAAGCATTGGGGTGGAACCTGGGCTTGGTGCCCACATGCTGGCATTGCTGAGGGTGAAGCCTAGCCTATCACACTCCCAGACACCGAGTGCAGATGCCTGGCTTCCTATAGAATGGCGGTTCTTACCCTTCCTAACACTGTGACTCTTTATTTCAGTTCCTCATGTCGTTGTCATCCCAACATAAACTTATTGGAGAGCTACTTCATAAGTGTAACTTTGTTACTGTGAGGAACTGTAGCGTAAATGTCTGGTGTGCAGGAGCGCTGATGTAGAACCCACAGATTGAGAGCAGCTGCTGTAGAGGATCAGAGTCCTCTGCCAGCCCTGGTGTTTGCAGAGATCCCCTGGGTTCCTGGACTCCATGGCTTTCCCAAGGACAGGGTTTATTCTTGGCCGTCTCAGGGCCCGGGCCCTCACAGAAACAGCCTCTCCCATGTCCTTCCTGTTGAGGAGAGTGTGGTTGGTCCTCAGCACAGACCAGTCAAACAGGGTGCTGTATAGACACTTGGCCAGGGGTCTCCTGCAGTTATGGCCTCTGGACAGAGGGGTTTCTTACCTGGGGTGGGGCAACCATGCCAGGTACAGGCAGTGATGCTCAGAGTCAAGACCTCGTTTTGTCTTATTTTCATAGACAAAGTTGCCCAGGCTGGCCTCGAACTTGCCGTGTAGCCAAGGATAATTAAACAACTGATCCTACTGCCTCTACCCCCCATGGCCTGGCATTGCAGATGAGTGTCACCAGAGCTGGCTTGTCACAGCTGCTATACAGCTCTAAGTCAGGGGCCTCATGTGCAGGTGTGTTATGACTGTGCCATCCCCACCCTGCAACCAGGGTTTTCACCTTTCTCCTGCTGAAGTCTGCTTAATCCTACCCTGGCCCCAGGACACAGCAGCTGTGGGAGAATCAAAGCCTGGGGCTTCAGCACAGCATGGGTACACAGCATTGCATGCAGCCTACACGGCTGTGAAAAAGCCAAGGAAGTGCTTCTCAGCACACCCCCTGTAGGAGTGTCTAGCCCATCCTTCTCTCCATGGACGCAGACATCTGCTTCCAACTGCCCGACATGTCCCTCTGGTTTTGACTTTCCTGGATGCCATGTCAATGCCACCACACAGAGTGCTGCCTCTACTGGGGACACTAACACAACCTCTCTGGGGGACATCTGAGCCAAGCAGGGATTGGGTGCACTGCAGAGAGGTCAAGTCATGTCGTGAAGTACCTTGTCCCACAAAGGCTCACTGTTCAGGGAGTTGACTGGAAAAGTAAGCTTATGCCCCTGGGCAGGGTCCCCATAGGGAATGTCCCACACCCTGCCATCAGGTCTATTCCTGATGCCATGCAAATTCAATTTGCAAGACCCAATGCTCTGGAAATGTCAAGAGCTAACGGAAATGTACCAGGAAGTGCACACCATAGCAAAGGGAGAGGATGGCACAGAGACCTATGCTATGGGTTAAGGGGCACGAAAAGGCCACCTCGAGCACAGGGGTCAGTCACCTCTTTCACAAACAAGGCAAAGGTCAATGCTCTCAGCTCTGGGAGCCTAAAGGGCTCTGTGGCTCCTAAGCCCTGCAGCTGCAGCCAGAAGCAGCACTGAACAGGATGTAAATGCTGAGTATGGCGATGTCAATAAAACTTTATTTACAAAACCAAATTGGTGGTGGTGCTGGTGGTGGTGGTGATGGTGGTGGTGGTGGTGCTGGTGGTGGTGGTTGCGGACTGGTTCATTTCAAAGCATGCTGGAGTGGCATGGCCACTGAGCATCAGGAAACACAGAAAGGAATGCGACCGGACGCAGGGCTCCCAACACCCTAGACGTCGACCTATGGCACTGGAACAGGGTCCCTGAAGGTAAGTCTGGACAGTCAGATAAGTTAAGTACATTTTATTACAAGGAAATGGGACAAGATAAATCTCTTCATCTCGCTATGCTTAAGCATCTTTAAGAGTGCAGGGAATTCATGTCTATCAGTCTGGTTTAGAAAAGTGTTTAGAGACAGCAAGAGTAAACTCCATGGTTCCCTGAGGAGGGTTCCAGGGATTCTGATATCTGGGTCAAAGTGAAAGTTAAGGTGAAAAAGGCTGTCAGGCAGGGCAAAAAGATTCCAATTTCTGGTCTCTTTGGGCTGTAACTTTTACTGTGTTCAAGGCCATGAATGCAGACAGGGTAATAATTAATACAGAACAAGAAGCTAGAGCTTCATTAAGACAAAACGAAAGTAAAAGTTTTGCCCTCTGCACCACTGCCTGAAGCAGGTTTTTCTAAGTCGTTTCCTGAGGATGGCATGTTGACCATTAGATTCACACGATGATGATGACAAATTCACCTGCTTTTTCTTTTCCTATAATTAGGCCAGCATCGATTCAAGATGTGGCCCAACCGACTTATTATAAAGGATGATACTGGTTGGTTGAAAAAGGTAGTAGCTTTCTATGAACCATGTATTAAGTTTTTATGTATATTAAAATTAACATTGGAAAGAACAATGGTAGGAGAGGAAGCTGGAGGACAACTGCTGCAAATGCTTGCTTTTGAAAATGCTAATGAAGAGTACAGGAGAGCATTATTACCTATAAAGGAGGCTGGGGATATTAATGCTTATATGAAGGCATGCAAGTGTATCTTTTCTGAAAATGGAAAGATGCATATTTGGCATGTATTGATCCAGATAGATTTATTAAATTATATGTTTAAATACTCTTGAATATCCTACAGGCACTTTCGCTCAGGATGAGTTGCCTTTAGAATGGGTTTATATTAAATAAAACTTTAACCAAACATTAACAAATTATGAGGAACAAATTTCTTTAATTATTCAGCAAGGCATACAAAGACCTGTTACTCTGTGGGGATATGATTGTGCTGCTATTGTTTTCCCATTAAGCAAAGATAAAGTGGAGTATTTAATGCAGATGTCTGAGGTTTTTCAATTAGCCATGATTTCTTACACTGGAAATATTGAATTTCATCCTCCCCATAGTAAATTGTGGGATTGCTTTAAAAAACAAAAAAAAAATTTGATAAATACACTAATTTCGGTTGATCCATTACCATCAGCCTTTACTGTGTTTACAGATGGCTCTAACACCAAGATGGCTTATTGGACCAAAGATTAATTTGGGGGACAAGAATCTTCTTTTGGGTCAGTACAACAAAATGAATTATTAGCGGTAATTAATGTATTGCAGGATTTTACTCATGATGTAAAAATATTATACCTGAGTCCGCTTATGTTGTAGGAGTAGTACAGAATATTGAGACTGCTGTTGTTTCTACATCTAAGCCTATATTAAATGTTATTCTCACATATTAAAGGCCTATTGTTATTATGAAACTCTAGAATATTCATTACACATACTAGATCACATTCAAAATTTCCAGAATCTTTAACACTTGGCAATCATATGGTAGATCAATTAGTGGCATTTGCTACCCCGGAAGAACACAGTCATAATCATGCCAATACAGGATATTTACATATTAAATATAAGCTTCCCTATTCTCAAGCCAAACAAATTATTGCTAATTGTCCTATGTGTCTGTCTTCACGTATAAAATGTGTTCCATCTCAAATTAATCCCAGAAGGATGCAGCTTAATACATCGTGTCAGATCGATATAACTCATATTTCTGAGTTTGGTCGCCTTTCACATATAGAAGTAAGCATAGATAATTTTTCAAAATTTGTGTGGGCTACACCATTGCCAGGAGTACGCACTGCTCATGTTATACAGCATCTATTGGAAACTTCTGCTGTTATGGGACAGCCTTCTAAAATTAAAATTGATAATGGACCAACATATATTTCTTATCAATATAAACAATTTTGTCAACGATATCATATTGTACATATTACTGGTACAGAACACAATACACAAGGACAAGCTTTTGTTGAAAGAATTCACCATACCCTGAAATGACAAATTATAAAATTAAAAAGGGGGAAAAGAGATGGCCTTATGCAACCTGAATGGAGTTTGCAGACCAGTCCCAGAGTTATATGGCACAAGCATTATACATTAGTAATTTTCTTAATTTACCACAAGGTGAAGTTATATCAAGAGCAGATAGACACTTTGTTGAACTTCCCCCCAGAAGGCATGGAACAGACAGTATGGATAAAAATTGCCCGGGATGCTGAATGGCAGGAAGGGACATCATTGTATATAGGGGAAAGGGTTTTGTCTCATTACAGGATGGGAGACTATTCTGGTTACCCGGGAGATGGATCCAAGCACAGAATAATAAGAACTGCTCCCTACCCTCAAAGGAATCCAGTTAAACCAGCTACATTTTCTCCTGATGGATGTTCTCAGGAGATGAGGAGGTGTCCTCCATTACTGAGGCCCTGGCTTCTCTTAGTGTCCACAAACAACAATGGATAAGGATCCGTGCAGTGACAACCCTATTACCTGTGGGGTCAGGTGAAGCGATTAAGCACTGAAAGGAATAATTTTGTCCCCTTCAGGAAAGTCCTTTACTGCTGAGCACTTATTCTTAGCAATGTGTGTTTTACTCATGGTTTCTTCTGCTGCGGCCAATGCCAGTTATCGGGCTTATATTGCTTATCATGATGAAATCCTACTACTTTTGTGTTAGTAAATATATGGATAATGACACAGAACATGATTGGAAGTTTATTCAAGCCTATTTAGAGGGTAATGAAAGTGCTTCAAAAGTAATTAATGCCTTGAAATATGATGTTCGAATGTCTTTTGGTAAACAGCTAGAAGATACTACCCCTATGGAAATAGCTAAATTATTGGCTGATCAATTGACAGGATTAGATCCCAAGGCTTGGCTTCAAAGGATTTTCCATAGCATGGGAGGAGCTAGTTTTGCCATAATCTTATGTACATTATGTATTATGTTGCTTTATTTTTACATGACTAAACCCCTACAAGGAC
Organism: Rattus norvegicus; assembly: GCF_021556685.1. Classification (NCBI taxonomy): domain Eukaryota; kingdom Metazoa; phylum Chordata; class Mammalia; order Rodentia; family Muridae; genus Rattus; species Rattus norvegicus. Next base: position 140,020 of record NW_028238785.1, read on the forward strand.
CTTTAGCTATGTTATGTAAAGTGTTACTTTAAAACAAAAGAAAAAAGAAGGAATTGTTAAGACATAGAGATGCAGCTCCCAGGCAGGGTCAAGAAAGGCCTGGTGACAGATTCAAGTAGGGGCTGGAATGCCGCCCTGGAGAAGAAAATGTTTTTCTCACTTGGCCTTAAATTATGTTCTGCTGTGTCCTGTTTCTGTGGAAGTGGTTCTAACGCTCTCTTGGTAATGGTGAGTATATTTTGATTATAATTAGAGAGGGGAATTGTTATATGAATATTTTGAGAAGAAGCTTTAGTTTATTCGTCTTTCTTTGTTTAATCTTCCCTCATTGTTCCTGGTATCCTGGGAATAATGATCTTATGGTATTTTGACACAATGAAAATTGTAGTAATGCATATTCTTAGCTTAATAAGGATTAATAAAGCTTGGAACTGCGTGCAGTTTCTTCTGCCTTTGCTCTGCACCCCCTGTGTCCTGGGGGTATGCGACCATACCCAGGGCCCCAACTCACTAGACATTGACAATGGGTCACCCCACAAAACACAGAAGCATCTATCTTAGTCAAAAATGGACATTTTATTGAATGCACACACTAACACTGATTGATCACATCCATAGCTAAGATACTAGGGGCAGATCTGTGGCCCAAAATACATTCCTCTAAACCTATAAAGAAAGAAAGAAAGAAAGAAAGAAAGAAAGAAAGAAAGAAAGAAAGAAAGAAAGAAAGAAAGAGGAAAGAAAGAAAGAAAGAAAGAAAGAAAGAAAGAAAGAAAGAAAGGAAGGAAGGAAGGAAGGAAGAAAGGAAGAAAGAAAGGAAGGAAGGAAGAAGAAAAAACACAAAAAACTTAAGCTTCTCATAGGAATTTCGCAGGAAGTGTTGTCTGGCGGTCAGTTCTGATTGGGCCATTTTAGATGAAACAGTGCATAGTGACCCTTAATGTGATGGGCCCTAGATAAAGCTTTTTGCAATATTGGAATTTTAACAAACCTCATCCAGAACATACAGCAGAGGCAAGGATGTGATCACCATGTCCTTGCTCTCTATCAGGTTATTTTTCTGTGTCCTTGATTGTCAGGCATAGAACAGCAACAATCTGGTAGACATGGAACAAAGTGGCTAAAACTATAGTTGTGGGTTGCACACCTCAACTGTCAATGGCTAATGCTGTCCTCAGAGACCTCGGAGGCCCCTCTTGTAAGACTATCTATTGGAAAGTGGAAGCAGGTTTATCTGAACTCAAAGTGAACCTGGCCAGCCAGGGAGAGGGCAACATGGGATACTTGAGACCCTGTCTAAAACCAGCACAAAAACCAACCCTTCATTCAAAGCATCATCTATTAATTCTTTATTATTTACCACTTTCTCCCTACCAGCCTTTCAGTCTGGAATGGTAGAAAAGGACTGGGAATGTTCCTTCTATTCTAAGGACCTTGATCTCTCTTTCCTTAGGTCCACATTAAGAACACATGCAAATGGGTATCACCATCTGAACAACTTAGGATCATCTACTCAGTATATCTAGCCTAATACTGTGCTATGACAATCTCAAGCTTCCCTGAGTTTCGCTGACCTAGCAAGAAGTATGAAGTACTGAGGCCACACCCCAGTGATCCTTTCAAGGGGTTAGAAGAAAGTCATCAGAGAAACTCCACTTCTTTGTCCTTAGATTAAATCACATTGACACAATGTGGGTGGACTATTTAACCAGACATGTTTCTCCCAACCCCACCTTTCTGAGTTCAGACCATGGCAGAATTCATGCCCCAACACCCTAGATATTGAGTTTAGTAATATGTAATTATTATTTAAACCTATGTATTAAATTTTGTCATTTTGTTAATTTTTGTGTTTTTCACAGTCTTCTTTGATTAACTTTCCCAGTTTTATTAATTTATCCCCTGTGTTCTCTGGTATTTTGTCCTGCCCTTCAAACTAAATTACTCCTTTTAGGATCCTCTACAGAGCTGTCTTACTGGTTACTCATATTGTGTTAAATTTATTTTTAGTGTGCATTAGTCAGCACAGTAGCTGTGCAACTGCCTGCCCTCCATGGTACCAGATCTACTTTCCAAACAATAACGATAACTCTTACTGACTGTGTAGCATCTTAGCTGCTCTTTGTTCCACTTGGACAGCCCTCAGGACCAGGCTCTCCTCTCCCTTAACCATGGCTGCTGTCCTCTTCCTCTCTCCTCTCCATCACACACGTTCTTCCTTTATTCTATGGCACCTTCTTCTTCCTTCTTCCCTCCTCATGATCCTCTCTAGCAAAGCCCTCAAAGCTCACCTCCCCCATCTCTCTGCTGTGCAGCTGTTGGCTGTTGGCTTCTTTATAATCACAGTTAACTGGGAGCAGGGTCAGTTATTTGGGGTTAACCAGTCTTGAGTTCTACAATTAGCATTAAAATACAAGCAGAATTAGGCCAATCCACTACAGGGATTTTTGTTTGTTTGTTTGGTTGGTTTGGTTTAATTTTCATTTACCTTTTAACTTGTTATTTTATTTTTGGCTATTTTTTATTAATCGGTTATTTTATTTATTTACATTTCAACTGTTGTCCTGCTTTCCACACTCCCCTCATCAAACCTTACATCCCGTTTCTGCTCAGCTTTGCCTATGTGACAGTGCTCCCCCACCCACACATATCCATCCCCACCTCACACCTCTAGGATCTGCCTTTGGTGGGGCAATAGGCCTCACCTTGAACCATAGAGCATCCTTGCATACACTTTGGCCAGCAGTTTGGCCCCTGGGAGCTTGGGGATTAGGGAAAGAGGATCTGGTCAGATATTAAAGCCAATGATTCCTGCATTCTCTTCTTTTTCTGGTTATAGGTGAAATTATGTTTGTGTGCTTCTCTTTTTTTAAATTATTGAGAGAAGATTAATTTCTTGGTTTTTCTTGGGTATAGTTTAGTTTATTGTCTTGGAGTTTTCCTCCTATTAGCCTCTGTTGTGCTTTCTTTCAGAAAAGAATTGTTTAAATTTGTTTTGTCATGAAATATCCTGGTTCCTCCTTTTATGTTGATTGAGGATTATGCTGGATATAGGAGCCTGTGTCTGCATTACATCTGCCCAAGATTTTCTGACTTTTAGAATCTCTGTTGAGAAGTCTGGTGTAATTCAGATACGTTTGAATTTATTTGTTACTAGATATTTATACCTTACCCCTTTTAATGTTCTTTCTTGATCTGTGCATTTAGCGTTTTAATTATTATGTGAATGGAGGAATTTTTCTGGTACAATTAGTTTGATGTTCTGTAGGCTTGTTGTACCTTTATGGCCTTTTCTTTCTTTACCTTATGGAAGTTTGCTGCTATGATTTGTTGAAGGTGTTTACTGGATCTATGAACTAGAAATCTTAATTCTCTTCTCTATCTATTATCCTTAGGTTTCAACATTTAATTGTGTCCTGAAATTCATAGATGTTTTGGATTCAATAAACCATACATGTTTATCTCAGATGGGTGTTTTGTGCTTTGTGGGATGACCTCCTTGACCCCAGGCTGCATGAAGAATCTCAGCTGACAATGGGGACATAATTATAAGTATGTGTAGCAAGACCCAGGCCTCTTCCAGGTTCTTAGATATTAACTGAGAACCTCAAATACAGTAGTAATGTGATAGTGTGGTGTGAATCTAGTTACTATTCTCTATTTTGATATAGATGACTCTTTTTGTGTCATGGTCAGCTTATAATGACTAGAAGACCTAAGCTTGAGAATAACCAAAGACTACATTGCTTCTCTAGCAGCTGAGCTTTTAAAAGTCCTGGTGTGACAGCAACTGTTGGTGGACATTCTGGATTATTCCTTCTGTACTTTAACTCTCTGTGTCACTTCCACCATCAGTAAGTTAGTTCAATTCCATAAATTGGAAATCCATCACCTGGAAGAAATACTGTTTTTTTTAAAGATTTATTTATTTATTTATTTATTATATACAAGTACACCGTGACTGTCTTCAGACACACCAGAAGAGGGTATCATATCTCATTACAGATGGTTGTGAGCCACCATGTGGTTGCTGGGATTTGAACTCAGGACCTCTGGAAGAGCTGTCAGTGCTCTTAACCACTAAGCCATCTCTTTAGCCCAAGAAATACTTTCTGAATATGATCTGAGATTGGCCATGGAAAAAGGGTAGCTTGAACTGTCCCACCTAGGTTCTGGGCCTGCACAGGCCTGCTCTCCAAAAGAAACCTGTGTTCACAGCTGTTGGCTGGCTAAGAAAGATTTCACGAGACGTGATACACAGCCCTCGGACTTCTGCTCCAGTCATCTGCACAATTTTTCCCGGACGATATCCTCATACCTCCAGCAGGCGGGTGATGAAGCTGTCCACTCTCAGCTCCCCTTCAGCCATCTTGTGGGCACCAGACTCTCCTCCCTGCAGGAGGAACAAGGGCTTCTCCATGGTGGCTGCAGCAGCAGTGGTGGTTTGGCATTGTCACCTAGGAGACCCTATGCCTTTCTACCCCAGTTCCAACTGACCTCAGGCCCGGGCCTTCCCCCCATCCACTTCCCACGGAGCAGGGAGAGAAGCACCCACTAGAAATAAAAGGGAAGCCCTTGGTCCTGCCAAGAGTGAACCCCCAGTGAAAGGGATTGCTGGGGGGGAGGGCGGTAATGGGAGGAGGATGAAGAAGGGAACACCCATAGAGTAGGGGAGGGGGGTTAGGGGGATGTTTGCCTGGAAACCCAGAAAGGTAATAACAATTGAAATGTAAATAAGAAATACCCATTTAATAAAGATGGAGAAAAAAAGAGAAAAGTGTAACACATTTAAAACAGAAGAATATGGACCCTAATTTTAAAGCACAGCTCTGTCAATTAACTATATCTTTAAGGAAGCTCAGAAAATCAGGCCAAACAATATTTTCTCGGTTTATGTATCTGTAATGTCGCATAAATAATAATGTCCGTTTCTTGCTATTGTGGAGTGAATTAAATAGTAAATATGTAATCATGGAAATTTTGAAGTACCATCCATTTTTCTGTTCATTAAATCAATCTTCCTCATTTCATTGATCAAGTATGTATGTTTTCTTTTCATAATTACATTTATAATAAAACCAGCATAAAAACCTTCAGAATTGTATAAGCTTTCACTTTTAACAAATTAAATTAGTTGTTCTTTGTATTTCTGCTGAACATTTAAATGTTCTTTATATGTCCCAATGTGAGTTTATTAGGTACCTATAAACTTTAAACTCTTTGCCTGAGAGCATGAGTACTATTTAATTATATAGTAACTACACTCGGGCTGTCTTTGTATTAGAACCAATTATATCAGACTCTAAGAAAAATTACTATTGCCTAAAAGTTTGTGTGTGTGTGAGTGTGAGTGTCTGTGTGTGTGTGAGTGTGTGTGTGTGTGTGTGTGTGTGTGTGTGTGTGTGTGTATGTGTGCAGCACATGACCAAACAACTTTCAGGAGCCATTTCTCACCTTCTGTCATGTTGGCCCCAGGATGTAACCCAGATGTTTGACTTTGGCAATAAATAATATTACCAACTAAATAAATAAATAAACAAACAAAAAACAAGCCACCAATCAACTTTAAAAGTAAAGGCCAGAAGTTCACAGATTACTAGCATTGACCTTACCATATCCTTTCTTTGGGGATGGGAAAATTAATGTTCAGAAATCCATGACTTTCAGGAATTGTGATATTCATGGAAATTCAATTCCTTTGCAGATGCTCCAGTTGTTGTGGCCAATTGCTAGAAAGGTCAGCTTAAGCTTGCAGGACCCCAACCATCCCTCCCCCCGCCTCCACAGATGCTCAAAAGACACTGCCCAGAACTTACTCCACATTCCCCAGAACCACTTTCTATGTCCATCATTTCTTTGAGACGAAAGGTCAGACTCCTTCACCCTAGTCTCTCCACAATCGACATCCCCCCTCCCAAAACACTTCTAAGACTGGAAAACATGTCTTAGGATGTATCTGCCAGACTTGAACTGAGAGAAAGTAGGGCACTGGTTGTCACTACAACATTGGTGACATAGCAGAGGACGCCAAGAACTCTCTAGGAGACAATAGAATGTCCAAGAAGGGACAGCAGATGTCATGGGGAACAGACTTTGCCTCCCTGCTAATGTTCTCCCTGTACTGAGCATAAGCTGAGGTGGCCTTTCCAGGAGAATTTCCTGGGGCAGAGCCACTGAGCATCTCCTGCTTCCAAAGCCAAATTTTCCTCAAGGCTTCATTATAAAAACCTTAGTAATTCCTATGCATCTAAATGAATGTTTCCTTCCAAATCCTGCCCAAAAATGTCTCATCCTAACTCAAATTATCCTCCTTCACCAATATTAGCCATTAAAAATTCCTGAGAAATAATACCAGTTTGAATATGCAGTCAAAATGTTCTCCTGTCTTATTATGTACAGGTGCTTGAAATCACATCAAGAAATAGCCTGCATGGAAGGTTGCAACATGGGTGTGTGTTAGGGGAACACTCATGAAGCCTTGTGCTTAGCATTCAACGGTTGCCACAAAATTCCTTAGGAGGAAGACTTGAAATCATTATGGTGCTAGAAACATTGTGGAGGCCAGTTGGCAGAGGAAAGTGAAACATTAGAGCCACCAGTGAAGGCTCCTGTTGGGCCCTACCTTGGTGTTTCCCTCCTGCCTCTCTGAGCCTTTCAGCCTGCTATAGCAAGAAATTGTTTACACCTTTGACAGCTGCTCTTAGCCCCTGATTTGGGGCTGGGATTTTCCATGGCACCCTTCCTCCCCACTGAGCTTTCCTGCTTCTTGTTTTTAAGAAGCTGTTTATGCCCCTGATTGGGCTGGAACTTTCACCTCACAGACTTGTCCTATTTTCCTGGTTGGGGATTTTCACCTGCCTTGTTGTTTTTCCACGGCTTTTGCCTCTGGTATATAAGGAGATCTCAGTAAAGCCTTGGTGGCACTCGCTAAAAAGGGGTGACCCGTGTACGTGTTTTCTTTCAACCCCACAAACCTACACCCGATATTCACACACTGTCGGCACAGGCACTGACAATAGGTATCATAATAGAAACTAGTAACTAAATTTAACCAAACTATCACATTAATGCTATGTTTGGTGGTATTTTTTGCCCTCTTAGGACCTGGAAGAGGCTTGAGGTTTTCTAATCCTACTCATAATTTATTATCCTTCCCAACACTATGGGCTTTGTTCTGTTAATGCTAACAGCGGCATCCAATACCTAGGATATTTTCTACTGACATGTGTGACGTGAGACAAAACAGTCCCTGTCATCCCTCACCTGAATAAACTTCCTTAGAGGACAGTGTAGTTGGAGGGTCCTTCTTTCCTCTCCAAGATCGAGAAACATTTCCAGTCTTCAGACAAGTGTGTCACCCATTGTCCAGTGACTGTCTTGAGATGTCCACATTGTCAGCTGAGTGTCATCATCCAGCCTGCCCTGTAATTGTTGTAGATGATTAATAAGGTTCCAGCCCTAGGATTTAATTCAGTGCTACAGAACTTGCCAAACATGCTCAAAGCCCTAGCTGCCACCCTAGTCCTGTGTGCTCTAGAGAAAGAAAATAAAGAACCACATTGTCTATCAAGTTTCTCTTCCAATAGAAGGAGAATCTGCATCCGGTCTTTTAAGTAACTCTAAGCCCCAGCTTCCCCACAGCTCCCTATTTCGATTCCATTATTGGTGGATTTTCAGTAACGCTCACTCTATTTTTGGTGTGCAAAGAATATGCACCATGTCAGTAAAGTGTGTGTGTGTGTGTGTGTGTGTGTGTGTGTGTGTGTGTTCATCCATGAACTCACTATAAATTATTATCAAATGACCCAGAGGACCGTGGAGAAACCTGTCGATGTGCATGCAGAATTATGTTACTACCATTCCATGGCACCTTATAGGGAACACTGAATTAGTGGGCCGATTTAATAGAGCCTAAAACCAGGCTATGCATGGTTTTCGGTAAGATTGTGATGTGCAACACCACAACAGAGATCAGCAGAAGCTTCATTTACTCCATGCTGCTGTTACCAAGGGGAGGCAAAGCCTCATCCCATAGAGAGTCTGGTAGGATCTGATCAAGGGCAATAAACTCAAGGTTGAAATCAAGCCTTTAGAAACAAAGAGAAAAATACAAAGTCAAGGAAAGCAAGAGCTGTCTTTTCTTCCTCTTTTTTTTTTTTTGAGAAGAACCACAAGAGAGACAACCCCTTCCTCAAACTAACAATGCACAAGAGAGACAATACATGAATTAAAAATCAGAAATGAAATGAGGGACATAACAAGAGACACCGAGCAAATTCCAAAATCATTAGTTCTTACTCCCGAGGACTTTACGCCAGAAAACTGGAATATTTATTCGATATTTTTGATTTTGTAGACAGATAACAATTACCAAAGTTAAATCCAGATCTGGGAAGGTATCTGAATAATACCCCTAAGAAAATAGATACACTCATTAAAGGTTGCATACATTATATATTATATTGCTTTCTTTTTGCATGATTAAACCCCTCCAAGGACATTTAGCTGTGTTATAGAAAGTGTTACTTTCAAAACAAAATGACAAAGAGAGAAATTGTGGAGTCACTGAGATACACTTCCCAGACAGGATCAAGGAAAGACGGCTGAGAGATGCAAGCAGGGGCTGGAACGCTGCCCTTGAGAAGGAAATGTTTTTCTCACTTTACTTTACACTATGTTGTACTATGTCCTATTTTGTGGAAGCGGCTCTCATGCTCTCTGGGTTATGACAAGTATATTGTGATACTAGGAAGAGGGGTGATTTGCTATACAGATATTTTAAGGAGAAGCCTTTGCTTAGTCTTACTTCTTTGCCTAGTCTTGCCTCAGTCGTTCCTGGTATCATGGGAATAACGATCTTATTATATCTTGCCAAAAGGGAAAGTGAGGTAATGCATATTCATGCCTGTATAAGGGTTAATAAGCTTGCAGCTGCATGCAGTTGCATCTGCCTTTGCTCTGCATCCCCTGTGTCCTGGTTATTTGTGACCGTACCTGGGCCCCCAACACACTAGATGTTGACACGCATCACCCTTCTCAGTGTCAGGTTTATTTTCTTTCTTTTTTGAAATCTATGATGTGGAGGCGTATTACAGCAACAATATGAAATACCAGGCTGGCATGTATGAAAATTGCTGTGTTTAAGCTAGGTGTGGGGACACGTCCTCAAAAGGAGCTGTTAAGATGGGAAACACATAATGCATTTGTTGCTGGAATTGAGTTGCCTCAGCTGTGTTGCTCTGCCTGCTCAGTGTCCATTCAACATCACTCTGTTTCTAAAGAGGAACTCAAGGTTTGTCCCAGCCGCCTGTGAGCTGTGATATGGGCAGAGAAAGGCCAGGACACAGTGGTGATTTCCCACTCCTCAGTTATGCTGAATTTTCCACTACTGTACTTGTATACACAAGTACAGTGTGGTCAGTTATTATAGATATTTGTCATTTCCTACAGAGGGCAACTATGATTGACTACACCCAATTCTATAAAAAACAAAACTCAGGAAACCTGGCCCTTGGCAGCAATGAATCAAGAAATATCTAGGATGGTGGGGCATGAATTCTGCCAAGTAATGAACTCAGATAGGTGGGGTTGTGAGGAAGATGTATGGTTGAATATCCCAATAGATTCACGTTGTATCATCTTGATTTAATCTAAGGACAAAGAAGTGCAGTATCTCTGATGGCTTTCTTCTAACCCCTTGAAAGGTCCACTGGGGATTGACCTCAGTTCTTCATTCTTCTTGCTGGGGCAGCAACACTCAGGGAAGCTTGAGATTCCATAGGCACAGTATTAGGCTAGAAATGCTGAAGGTGATACTAAGTTGTTCAGATGGTGATACCCATTTCATTTGTTCTTAACCTGGACAAAAGGAAAGACAGATCAAGATCCTTAGAATAAAAAGATCATTTCCAGTTTTTTTCTACCTTTCCTGAATGAAAGACTGGTTGGTAGAGAATGGTAAAAATTCAAGAATTGGTAGATGATGCTTTGAATGAAGGGTGGGTTTCTGTGCTGGTTTTAGACAGGTTCTCAATTACCCCATCTTGTTCTCTACGTTGCTCGTCAGGTTCACTTTGAGCTCAAATAAAGCTGCTTCTACTTTCCAACAGGTAGTCTTACAAAGGGGCCTCCAAGGACTGTGAGGACAGCATTAGCCAATGAGAATTGAGGTGTGTAACCCACAACTATAGCTTTATCTGAAAGACCCTCAGACAGAGGAGATTCTCGCTCCAGTCCTGAGGACAATCACCACCCCATGAACACACAGGACTCAGTCTTGATGTAAAAACAAGAGGTTTACTTTGGGATACCAATGCACTGGGGCTCGACACGGTCCTCACGAGGAGGGATGTAAGGAGCCTCAAACAACAGAAATGTACAGCTTAAACAGTCATTTATGATCACACAGTTCCATTAGCTCAGCTATTTCGGTGCCAAGAATAACTAGGCAGATGTTTCTTGTCCTGGGATAAGGCCGTAACCACATCAATGTAGGTATTTCAGTATGAAGGACGTCTGACTTGATATATGTTTTCTTATCCTGGGGTTCCCAGGACAAGGACCAAGGATATCTGTCTTGGCAGGTGTTTCTGTTCTGGAGTTCCCAGGACAAGGCTATAGTGATGTCAGCCTATAGCACAGCTGCATTCAGTACCCAGGACATCTCACTTCTATAGTGGTCAGTCAGCTTCCCAGAGATGTTTCCTGTCTTGTAATTGCCCTGCAGTAAATGTGTTCTATACCCTCTGTTCTTATGGTCGGGCAGCTTCCTAGAGAGTGGGTGGGAATGTGCTTTCTGTACTTTCTGGTCTATTGTCTAATGTCTAGGGGCTAAGCGAGGGCCAGCTTAAAAGATTCTCATGCTTAAGAAATGGCTGTACTGATATCAAATGGGGATCTTTCATATCCACTTTCTTCCAAGTCTACCAGCCATCTCAGATTGTTGCTGTAATATGCCTGACAATCAAGGACACAGAAAAATAACTTGATACACAGCAAGGACATTGTGATCATATCCTGTGTCGTTATGTATGTTCTGGATGAGGTTTGTTAAAATGACAATATTGCACAAAGCTTTATATAGGACCCATCAAATTAGGGTTAACTATGCACCGTCATAGCTAAAATGGCCTGGTCAGAAGTGACCACTGGATCACTCTTCTGTAACTTCACATGAGAGGCTTGTGCTTTTTGTGTTTTTTATTTTTGTGTTTTTTTCTTATTTATTTATTTATTTATTTATTTATTTATTTATTTATTGCTTTATATGTTGTCAGGAAGATAGTTCAAGTCATGTATCTGCCCCCAAAATCTGAGCTTTGCCACTAATACTGTAAACAGTATTAGTGTATGCATTCAATAAAATAACTTGGTTTTTTTTTTTTTTTAGTACGATAGATGCTTTTGTGTTTTGTGGGGTGATCCATGAAACAGGAGTGAAGATGCTTGTTTCTTACTCTGTCCACTGAGTTATATCTCTAGGCTTGTCCTACTCCTCTGGCTGCATCCCCCCCCCCACATTTGCTGACTATTTTATTTTTCAGATGAAATCACACGTTATAGCTTAGAGAGGCCTGTAAGCAATCCTGCTTTGGTAACTTAAGTGCAAAGAGGAGAGCCCCACACTCAGCCTGAGGGTGCATTCACTGGTGGATCCAATATTTCAGTTTCCTCTGCTAACAGATCACCACATTGTTGCCAGGACCATAATGAATGCAATTCTTTCTCCTAAGGAATCTGGTGGCAACTGTCAAATGTTAAGCACAAAGCTTCAGGTTGTACCTATAACACACACCCACATTGCAACCTACCCTACAGGCTATTTCTGGGTGTGATTTCATGCACCTGCACATGATGAGACAGGAGACCTCTTTGGCTACTTATAGGAACTGGTGTGATTTCTCAGTAATCTTTAATGGGTAATATTGCTGACTGAGGAGAATTTGAGGTAGGATGAAACATTTCTGTGCAGGGATTGGGGAGGAAGCACTCATTTAGATACATAGCAATGACTTAGGTTTTTCCAATCAAGCCTAGAGCCAAATTTGGCTTTGGAAGCATGTGGTGCTCAGTGGCTATGCCACAGGGAAGTCCCCTGAAAAGGGCACATCAGCTTTTGCTCAGTACAGGGAGAACATTAGCAGGGAGGCAAAGTCTGTTATCCATGACATCAGCCGTCCCTTCGTGGACATTCTATTGTCTCCTAGAGAGACCTTGGAATCCCTGTGATGTCACCAGTATCGTTGTGACAACCAATTCCCTACTTTTTCTCTTAGTGTCCAAAGGATATATCCACAGACATGTTTGCCCGTCTTTGTAGGCACTTTGGGAGAGTTGATGTTGATAGAGAAGAGTCTAGAGTGAAGCAAACGAAACCTAAAGGTAATGATGGACACAGGACATGGGGAATGTGGAGTAAGTTCTGGGCAGTGTATGTTGAGCTTCCTGTCAGGGGTGAGTGTGGGGGCCTTCAGCTGGCCTTTATAGCAATGGGCCACAACCACTGGAACATCTCCACAGATATTGAATTCCATGCTTATCACAATTCCTGAAAGTCAAGGTTTTCACATCATTAGTTTCTCCATAACCACATGGAGGATATGGCAATGCCTATGCTATTATTGGGTGAACTTCTAGTCTTTACTTTTACAGTGCATTCGGTATGTTAAATTGATATAATAACACCATAAGTAGTCATGGAGGGTATAACTTTTCTGAATTAAACAGGGCATCAATGTACTTCACTTTCATTGCTTCTTTAAATTCAGTGACTATCTGACAGTAGTAAGAGGGAGAGAATTGTGCTCCTGACATGACCTTATATTCTCAGAACTCCTCTTACTACCTCTGGCTGACGGGGCCACTCTTACCTTCATATATTAGAGGTTCTGTGTGGAAGATATTTTTCTACAGTAGCCAAACTATATGGGGCAGGTAGAGAAACAGCCTGTAACCTACTGACACTTCTGGGGCATTTGTCATTTCAGTAGGGGGAATTAATATGTCTGTTGACCATGTCCTCCCCCTATATGACATTTTAATGCAAAGTTATTGGACTAGAGTAACAGTGTAGGATATCTGAGTATCCCTGATCAATCAAGTCATTGTGGATGCTGAATTGATGATCTGACTTCTGAAACCAGAGGGGTGAGGGTCCTGAAACCAGGTTGTAGCCTGCGTACCTGATAATAATCCTGGAGAAGGCATCTCTCTGGTACTTGTAAGCCTGTGTGGGCAGGCATAGGGAACACCTGGCTGCTTACATCTCTTGGTCTCTATATAGTAGTGGGGGAACTGTGATCCACTTAGGAGGCCTCTTACACATAGACCAAACTCCTTGTAGTGACACTGGCTTCCAACCATGTTCTCCTGTTTGGACCTCACTGTGGTCTGTGTATGCTCTATGCATTCGCCCCATGCAGGTTCACTTGTGTTCTTCTACCTACAGAGGCCTGCAGACAGACGTTATCCCCTGAAAATATCCTAAACAAGGTGCAGGCCAACGAGGAAGAGGAGAGGCTGAATAGAGAACTGGAGCTAACTACCAAGGAGAGAAATGAGCTGACAGATCGCCTCCTTTATGTGACAGGTGGATCCATGAGCAAGAGGTATGCATTGCTCCAAACAAACGACCTTGTTCTAAACCTCATCTCCCATAGAGAGGAGATTCAGAACCTGACCCTTACTGAGGAGTGAGATTGAAAATGGACTCTGTGATTCCTCCTGTTGAAAATCTGAACTTGTGATGTGAGTGAAGAATTCAGGGATAAAGTCACTGGAGCATGAGTTCCCAGTGTACAATTGGAAAGCCCTTGACAGGTGGCAGTTTGCAAGGTTCTAGGTGCTTTGAGTTTGTGGACAGTGTTTGTACTTGCTAGGAAGGTAACTGAACGCTATCATCTCCTGGCAGCACCCTTAGGTGACAGGTCCCACATTGTTCATCTCCATGCTTAACTAGAAGGCCTGAGGCTCAGGCCTATTCCTTCTTGTCTGTGTGCCTTAAACACTGAGACAGTAATGGTGCATACATTTCTACTGATTCCCATTGTGCTCTTTCCATTTTTGTCTCTCTCATTCTCTGAGTCTGTTTGCTTTTCTTTTCTTGTGGGTGTGTCCCAGTTTGTGTGTCTGTGTGTGCACAAGTCTGCATGCATATGCACAACTTTTATATGTTTCTATGTCCCTGCACACTTGGAATTTAGGGGTCTGTTTTTTAACCTCAGGATATACCTGTATAATAGTTTCATGGAGGTGTAAGTGCTTTATTTTGGAAGCCCCACTTTCAACAGTAAAGTTCTTTGCCTGTGTGGTCACATTTGTCTATACATTTGTATGCCTTGGGCAGATTATAAGTTTGTGGCAATATCTGGTCTCATCTCCAGAATTATGTGTACTGTCTGCCTCTAGAATATTAGTTATTCAGCTTGTAGCATTCCACTTGTCAAAACAGGAAAAATGAAATCAGAGGTTTCTGGATGTGTGTGTGTGTGTGTGTGTGTGTGTGTGTGTGTGTGTGTGGTTGGGTAAGCTCTGTGGCCTAGGCTCTTGACAGCATAACAGGTTTGAATGCAGATCCAGGTCTCCTGATTGAAAAAAGTGAGCCAGGGAACCCTTTATCTGGGTGCTTAGCTTCTGTTGTCCTGGGCACACAATTCCAAGTTTCTGAAGCTGAAGAAGATCCAAATATGTAGAATTCAGAAAGTGTCCTTCCAGGCATGGGGTAGTACAGGACACAGCCTGAGTTCATATAATCCTAGACCTCGATGTTCATTGGGTTCTATCTTCCTGGGGCCAGCCCCTACTTCAGGCCAAATCCATTTTATGAAAACTTGAAGATAAAGGAGAAAGAGGTCATGTCATTACTGCACAACTTAGACACAAAGAACATTGAACATCGTGAGAAATTTCAGGAGCTCAAGAAGGAGATTAACTTCTATCGGTAAGTACTGGTCAGAAGGGCCCATCACTTGTGGAATGGCCATGTCTGCCTCTCTTTGTTCTGGACCGGAGGGTCTGCAGCTCTGGGCCCATCTCTTCTGCTGTTTAAATATCACTGTGCCGTAGGTCTTTTGGACTCAGTTTCAGTTCCATAAGAGACTGTCATTTATCACCACAGTGTCTATGCATCTTTAGAAGGCTCTGGATAGGACTACACTGATTCAGGCATCAGAGTGTTATTAGGCCAACCTGCGGCTCTGGGGTCATACCAGGTTTAACAAAGCTCAATGTGTGGACCACATGGTTAGCATGACCTCCCTTTGTTTTACTGTCCTCTTGTGGTTGTTTACTGCCTACCAATTGATGCTGTCCCGATGCATTGGGCTCTCATGGGTAGTTGTAGATCCCTTGTTCTTTTGGACAGACATGGACTGTTATTGGTGCTTGGGTCACAGAAACAATTTATTCTTCCCTGGATTGGCCGTTTGCTGTTTGTGCAGCAGCCTTACATGTATGGAGATGTATTCTATGAAGTCTTTATGGGTATCTGGGTCCTGGTGGACTTTGTGGGATTTGGCAGTTGGAATGGGAGGAAGAGGCTTCAGGATCTTACTATGCAGAGTGTGTTTCCAGCAACCTGCACAGCCGGCTCCTGATGGACCAGGCATGTATGAAGAAGAAGTTGGTCACATTGAAGCAGGAGAGCAAGGAGGTACAGCGATATTTGTTTGAGTTGAACCGGAAAGATGAAGATGAACAGGAGAAGACCAGCAACCTCCAGACCCAGCAAAATGTGGTAGGAACAAGCAGCTGAGTCAGATTAACAATGTCTGATACCATTTGCCTATTGGATACATCTTTGCTTCCCCTATCATCTTTCTAATCTCCCCACACCCAATCAGTCACCCACTTCATGTGATAGAGTTATTCATTGCTCTGTCTATGCACAAGTATTCTGGGATGTTAACCACTTTTCAGAAACTGAATTATTGGCAATTATACTTCTCTGCCCTTTTTGAAACTGCAGTCCAGAAATGGTGACAGAGGAATAACATATCATATGACTGCATCTCCCTATCACAGATTGGATGCTATGAAGAGTTTTGAACGAGTTCTTGGTCGTGTGACAAAGGTCATACAGGGGTCATGTTATGGTTGGAAGCACCTTGTAGGGATAAGAACCAAGTGCAAATGGCAAATGAGTCCTGGTCATTGGCTTTGATCTGGGTATCATGTGGCCTTCTATTTCTTCCTGCACCCCAATTAGGTCTCTCCCCATTTCCCCATTTCTGGTTTGCACTGGTAGAGTCTGAGGAGCAGCTTGTTCTGCCACAGTACTGTGAGGGTTGCTGGTGATGTTCCCAGCCTGCAGAGATATCAGCAATGATTTCAGTGAAAAGATCAGTGCTGTCTGTCCAATGTAGCTGAGGGGACAGAAGGCAGCAACTTGACAGCTGGTATGCATGTCCCCACCAAATCAGTGTCTTAATAGCTGCCTTGTCCTCCCAGGTCTCAGAAACTGCAGGACACATGGCATAGGACGGATCCCAGGAAGACAGCCCCCTGAGAAATGAGTTTCTCTCTCAGGAGTTCCCTGTGACGACAATCCTCACAGTCAAAGACTTTTTGGGGGAATATTCTTCTTCTCAGATAATTTCCTCAATGTATAGAAACCCTAAATTTATGTATCCGTATGCCAGCCTGTCTCATTGAGGTTTTTCTCCTCTCTCCTACCGACAACACCATTTGAGAGACAACTGAGGGGACTGCCTTGACATCTCACGTCCTAGAGGAGAAACAGCACTACAACTGTGTATCTAAATATTCATTAAGAATATGCTGTTAAGAAATGTTTTTGGTTATGATTTTCATTGAAGTTTTCTTTTTGTTATTTCATAGTTATATATTCTTGTTACTGTTTTTCATTTTTATACCATTTTAGTTGTTCATTTTATGCCTGTTTTTTGTAAATTGTATTCCTTATGAATAAAAATTGATTTGTAACTCTTGACTCTTAAGACCATCTTATTCAAGGGTCCTTTCCCCTCCTGTAGACTTAGAACTGACAGCTGGATATGGATCTTTGCATGATCCAGTGAATTCAAAGCCACCAAGGGGTACACAGGGTGATAGTGTCTTTTGTGTGGATAATGTGACTTTTTTTATGGACACACACTTTATGATGTAATCACTGACATACTGTATCCATGCTGTCATGTGTTCTGCTCATCCTAGTCTATATCTGTCTACAACACACATTCCTTATTGACTGTGTGCACCAGATATTGAGTAACACACACTCATGCCTGTAGAGCTGCAGAAAAAATGACAACTTTCACAAAGGAATATAGAATAATCCTAATCGAGAACCATGTGCCTCAGTTTTTCTTACAATACAGCATTAGTATTAAACCACAAAGATAATGACCATCAACGTCATTTTGGGAAATAGGTTTTTATAGGTGCTGTTTCACTTGATCATTCATATGCTGTGTTTTTTATTGTTGCTGATTATATTTATTTTTATCATGTAACTCAATGGATCTTTTTTTTTCAAATGTATGTCTGGGCCACTCCTGAGTGCATTTCCCTCATGATCCAAAAGAGGGAATAGCATTCCCCATTGTAGATGATTGTTAGGGACCATGTGGTTCTTCTGAGAGAGCAGCAGATGCTCTAACCTGGGAGTCATCACCACAGCTCCTGTAGGTAGCTTTTGTCCTTCCAGGGCATGTGCTATACTAGATGGACGCCATCATCTCCCATTAAGGAGAGAGATCTCAGGAGATGTGTATGTACAGGTGGTTGAGCAGTGCCTGCTCAATGTGGTAGGCTGCAGGGCAACCAACTGAACCCCAGCCCTGCTCCACCTGCATTCTTCGAGGCAGAGTTTCTATAGCCCAGGATGGTCTAGAATTCATCATCTACCTATGTCTTTTTTCCACTAATGCTAGGATGAGGAGCATATGTCCTCCACACCCTTCTTTCCAAACAATGAACATGCTCATGGTCTGGTTATCACATGGCCATGAGGGAGGTAAATAACACTCAGCCAAAACAGAGGCGCATTGCCACAGTCACACAGACAGCCTGGACAGATCTGACACGATCAGCACCAGGTTTGACTGCCACTACTTGAAGCAAGGTCCTCCAGTGTTAGGACAACCATTCAAACAGCAAAGAAGGAACCTGTTCCCAGCATCCGAGGAGTGGGAGACCCAGAAACCCATGTGTCAATGTGGCCATTTGGAAAATGGAAGTGGGGAGGCAGGGAAGCAGCCAGAACTGGACACAGTTGCAGGGACCCAGGCAAAGAGGGAATATTGGGGCAGAGTCCATGAGATGTCAGTAGGCAACAGGCCAGCTGGGACTAGTGTGGGTACAGGGCTTCTAGTGTGGGTGAGAGAGGAGCAAAAGTAGCAATGGTCAGATTCTGATGCAGCATAAAGATGGGAAGGAGCTTAGACCGTCTCAGTGTCGTATAGGGACATTATAGACACTGATGGGCAGTGTGGGGATTGCAGGTCCCTTATAGTGGTCTCTGCAGGTGTCAGGGCTCTGTCAGACCTATGACTATCAGGCAGGCTCTGAGTGCAAGTGAGAGTCACGGGACAGGCCCTGTGTACAGCCTGGTTTGGGGACATTTCCAGGTGCCCCATGGACTGCAAAATAAAGGCAAAGGAAACAGGGAAGCCAGCAGTTCCCATGCACAGGACATATACTAGTAGACCTTTCTAGAATTTCCATAGACCATCTGTCACTAGTCCTCACTATAGAAGGCACCAGCATTCTGCCCTCTACTTCAATTGGTGAGACAGCTAGTCTAACTCCAGCAGTAAGGCCTCAGGGAAGACAGTAAGAACTCACAGGTGACCTCTTTTACTATTGAAACAGGCTCTTCCTATGGAGCCCAGAGTGACCGTAGGGTCGTAATTCTCCTGCCTCACAGTGACTGTAAATTCAAATCTACCTTCAAGAGCAATTGATTCATAGCACAGGGGGGAAGATCAGATTAAGGCTATCTAAAGGCCCCAGGGTGGTAGGATTACCAGGGTCCTAGTAAGTTTCTCCAGCCTTAATTACAACCTGAGTCAGTCCTGCTGTGTGGGATATCGCCTGCTGCCCAGTGATATCACAACTTGGAATTCTTTGTCAAATATAAGCTGTTATGGGAATGAAGTAGCCACACAATAAACACTGGTCTGGATACTCCTAGGTCAAGAATCCCCTGTTGGAAATGCCTTGGACCGCACCATTTTACATTCCGGATCCTTCTGGCTTTTTAGCAGATTTATAAATACAAAAAAGAAAAATGGGCATAGTAATTTAAGCCTATGATCCCAGTCATGGGAAACTGAGTCAGGGTGATGGAAGACTGTAAGTTCCAGGGCAACCTGTGTTTCAAGAAAAAAAAAAAAAAGGCATGGTGAAGATTCCACTCAAGTAGAAACCAAAAGGCTTTCACATGGGGCCTGCCATCCACTGGTCAGCACTCCCATCGTCACAGCCACAGGGAGACACTGGGGAATTTTTCCCACTGTCTCTCTTTGGGATGCAGTCCACCCCATGATTCTATGTGAGGAATGCCCCAAAGGTTGCATCATGTGAGGGACCTAGATAGTTCCAGGATTGGGAGAATTCAGGAGTTTATAATTAGGGATGATCTACAGCTATGGCAAAGCCTTTTCCCTCCACATGGCAGCCCCAGGTTTGGCCCCAACAGTAAAAATAAAATCCCCCCAAAATAATGCCAACAAAATATCACGAAGCCTAAACATCTGACCAGTCTCCTCAAAAGTGCACAGGAACCTGACTCCACATTTAGGACCCACTATGGCCTCTGTGACCTGTGAGAAGGAATCTAATATGGGAATTAGTACAGTATGACTTATCCTTATGGATATCTTTGGTGACAATCACCACCTGACCCCTGAAAACCCATCTACTTGGGAGGCTCAGCACTCATGTCACCAAAAAAGCCCAGATCCTAGGGCCAGCATGGGCAGGAGGTGAAGAAAGTTTGTCTCTCGGGAACATCAGTTGCTGCTCCTGGCCTGACTCTATCCTCAGGAAACAATGTCGCCCCAGAAAGTGTGGGTGTCAATGGCTCTTCCCAGGCCAAGACTGGGATACTGCTTAAGTTTCACAATGCACAGCAGTGCTCACTCTAGAGCTAAATGTTCTACAGCTGAAAGGGGTGGGTGCTCTGCTGGCCACGCCCCTCCCCTGCAGTATTTACTGCACTCAGAGTGGTGCTTCAGATGTGAGGCACTTCTTGAGGCTACTCCCGTGGAGAATGGCAGATTCATCAGAACAGGGAACAGGGTGAGTTCAGAGCACAGCTGGGAGGAATTTAGGGGTGTCAAGCCATGACTAAGACCAGATCCTGTGCTGACAGGCAGTTGAGCTGGAGAACTGGCATCCAAAGTGTGACTACCTGAATTCCTCTTAGACCAAAAGCCCTGGATCTGAGCTACTTTGCTGCATTCTCCTGAGCAGGGTCCCAGAAGCAGCTCAGAATCGGGGTTGTGCATGGACTTTGGTGCTGGCAGCAGGTGGCTTAGCCACAAAGTGCCCAGCTTTCCCATCTGTGCCCACTCAAACTCCTCTGTTTCATTTTAGGTGTGTTTGGTATAGTTTTGAGACAGGGTATCTTGTAGCAGCCCAACTAGCTTTGAGCAACACTGTAACATAAAAATAACCTTGAATTCAAGATCCTCCAACCCCTCTATCCCAAGTCCTGGAATTAAGACCTCCAGCTGTGACCATTTTACTGCAGCATAGGATCCATCTGTATTAGAGTGAGCTTTGGAAATACTGGAGCTCCGACTGTTCCTTAGAATTCAGGTTTCCTTAATTCTTAGCAGGAGTTTTGTGATGATGCTGATGAGAGAGTCAGGAGTTACACTGGGAGAGGTAACAGTCCTGGCAGCCCTGAGTGCTCAGTGAAAGTCAAGACAGAAGCCTGCTGATTAGCACCTGAGTGAAAGTGGGAGGATTCAGAGTTCAAGAACAGACTCAGTTACATACCTAAGACCATATTGCAACATTTTTGTTTCGTTTTTGGCTTGTTTTCTTTGAGACAAGGTGTTAATATATAGCCCTGGCTGTCCTGGAACTCACAATGCCTCTACCTCCCAATGGATTGAATTAAAGGCATGTGCCAACATGCACTGCCACTAAATAATTTTTAATTAAACTTTCGGGCAAAATCCAGTAATCCCAGTGCTTAAGAGGCCGAGGCAGGGAGATATCTGTTTTCCTGACAAGTCTGGTCTACAGAGAGCATATCAGAACTGCCAGGGCCGAACAGAGAAACCCTGTCTCAAAAAATAAACAACAAAATGTGTTTTTTTTTTTTAAAGAAAAGAGGACGGGGGGGGGGGTTGGGGATTTAGCTCAGTGGTAGAGCGCTTGCCTAGGAAGCACAAGGCCCTGGGTTCGGTCCCCAGCTCCGGAAAAAAAAAAATAGGAACGATTTGTCAGAGAATTAGAGGCAGAGATCCAAAAGATATTGGGCAGTTCAGAGTCTAGCTTCTGAGATGATACTGGACACCCTGGGGTTAGAGTGGGGATTCGCATCTTGGACTGGTAGACAGAGGGTGGCTTCAGGGATGGAAGGCTCAGTCAGTCATTAGTCAGGATTCTCAATCAAGAGGGTGTTGTAAGATCCAAAATGTGTGAGCAGTGTTCTGCATGAGACTAGAAGAACCCGCCTACCCATACAAAACAGCCAATGAAGAGTAATCACAAGCATACGTCTGGAGGTCCATGGAGAGGTTAACGTCCACCTTAGTGTGGATTCTTCAGAGCACAGGTGGAGAGGAGTAGAAGAGCTGATGGTGGCTGAGGCAGGAGAGGAGTTCGGGTGTGAATTTGAGCCAGTAAAACGAAGCTTGGAGGTCGGGCAGAGCAATGAGAGGTCTAACAGCATAGCTGTTGATATCCTTCAGATTAATTTGTCTTAAGAGCCTCATGCCATAGCCAAGGACAGGAGTAGATCTGACTATTGGGTGGCTGGGATCACATAGCCCAACAGGTTTGGCCTTGCCTCTGTGGGATTCCAAGTCTCTCCCTTTAGACACAGTCATGGTGAAGGTGTAGTAGTAAAGGTGCAGATGGCTTTGCAATGCTTGGCTTATGGTGTTGAGTACTTCATGCTCCACAGAGCTAGGGAATGTCCTAGAAGCCAGGGAGGCTGAGCCATGAGGAAGACAGGTCTCTGGGAGAGAGAAATGATAACCAAAGTCACTAAGAACTTCCTGAATCACAGTGTCTGTTAACCATATATTTTATTTACTTATTTTATGTGCCTGAGTGTTTCACCTAATAAATGCTTGTGCACCATGTGGTATGTGTGGTGCCCGTGAAGTCCAGACTGATTCCCTAGAATTGCAATTACAGGCTAATACGAGCCACCATGTGGGCACTGGGAACTGAACCCTGGTCTTCTGCTCTTAGCCACTAAACCAACCATCTCTTCAGCACCACCCCCCAATTGTATAGTCATTAAGATTTAACCATTTGGCCTTCAGTATTTGAATTAATACAGATGTGACAAGAGTTATAGTTAACATGGTGGTTCAGGTATAGACAGGCAGGCATCTCATTGTATACAAAATATGAATCCTTCCTTCCTTCCTTCCTTCCTTTCTTTCTTTCACTTCTTTCTTCCTTCCTTTCTTTCTTTCTTTCTTTCTTTCTTTCTTTCTTTCTTTCTTTCTTTCTTTCTTTCTTTCTCTTTTTGTTTTACTCTTGGAGACAGTGTTGTTTTTTGTGTAGCTGACCTGGAATTAGCTCTGTAGAGGAAGCTGGCCTAGAATTCAGAAATCTGTCTGCATCTGCCTCCCAAGTGTTAGGATCAAAGGCCTGTGCCACCACCACCACCACACATCCTTCTGTTTAAAGGAAAAATGTAGTCTTACAGGTCAGCATGAGTTTAGCACCGGTATAGACATTTTCCTAGGCCTCAGGAGTCTAGAGTTCATGAAGGATTTGCTGCCTTCCCCTTTAGCCCTGGCTAACTATGAAAGCTCCACACACATGGGTGTTTGCTTCATTAGAGTCTGGAGGATGAGGGTCACAGGCTGAGGTAACTGTGTAGAGCAAAGGATGCCTGGTGAAGGTCAAGTGGGTAAAATGCTGAAATGCTAAGGGAAGAGGCCTATGGTTGGCGCCTCCTACACCTGAGACTTCCAACCCAGAAAAGCAGGGGGTAGAGAGTGAGGATGCAGAGTGCACACAGGTCAGGAAAAGGCCATGTTCCTGAATCCTCCATGAGTGGTGAGCAGGCTCTGGGGCACCATGAGGGAAATCAGGAGCTTCTGCACTTTGTAGAATTACAGGGTTCCATGTTACCTCACATGCCCATGATTTGCCCCCTGCTGCAGGGAGAAGCCAACACCAGAAGCCTCCAGCTCCCAGCCCTGCTTTTGCCATGTAGGTTTACCCGGAAGAGCTTGGAAGTCCCTGGACCTGGAGTCTCAGGTGGTTGTGAGCCACCTGACCCTGGTGCTGGAGACTGAACTCAAGTCTTCTGCAAGAGCAGCAAAGACCCGTGCGCTGCCTGGCCCATCCAGGGCTGTGAAATGGTGTTTATTTTCATCTGAACAAGCCCAACAACAGTTTAGGTCCCTAGAAGCCACATGAACCTGGATGCAGTAGAGTCTGTCATCCAGCCCTTCCCACCGGGAGATAGGAGCCTAAAGTGGACAGTCTCTAGGATTAGGGGGAAGGGCTAGCCTAGCATACACAGCCATGGACGAGAGGTAGAAGGTGAGGACCTGTGCTCAGGTTGTCCCTGACCTTTACACAAGCACATGAGCACCTGTACTCACAGAAACACCATACAGACATAGGTGAGAAAAGAAATAAAACAAACAACATTGAAAATACAATATACTGGGGCTGGAGGGATGGCTCAGTGGTTAAGACCACTGACTGCTCTTCCAGAGGATCTGAGTTCAATTCCCAGCAACCACACTGTGTCTTATAACCATTTCTAATCTCATCTTCTACCCTCCACTGTTGTGTCTGAAAACAGGGACAGTGTTCTGACTCATATGGACAAAATAAATAGTTTTTGTTTTAATCCTTTTCTAAAAAAAGAAACCCATTTGTGACACATGATCATTGTGTGATTCCAAATGTCCCTAAGTCAGTACAGTCCTATTGCTACATGGTCACCAGTGGTGTCAGCCTTGGTAATAGAATGGCACAGTTGAAAAGATGCTGGTCACAGTGACCAGGCAGCCTAGAAAGCTCACCATGAGCAGAGAAGGCTATGCTGTGTCCTAGTCCTCTACCCCACACTGCCCCTCATCCCTACGAATAGAGCAAAAAAGAACAGATGAGGAATCTTCCAGGTTTCTTTCCTCTTTGATTTCTTTATTAACCTAGCCCCTGTGCTACATGTAACCTTGTCACATCCTCTGTCCCATCCCTAAGCCCTCATACCTGTCAGATAAGACAGGGATCTTGCTTTGGGGGGGAAGTTCTGGTCCCTCTCTGTCCTAAGAGGCTCTGAGCCATCGCTGAAAGAGAGTCCTCTGAGGATTGAGGGAAGTCCATAGCCCGTGCTCTGACTTCCAGGAAGGTTTGAGGAAGGTGGTCCTCTTCTTGTGGTGCCTCTAGTAGGAGCAGCCCACACTTGGGCCCAGCTCCCACTATCAGGAAAAGACAGGTGGCTCTGGTCTTTGCACAGCTCCAGCGGAATGAACAGTGCATCTCTCCTCTCTCTCTTGCAGGAAGTCTCAGCCTCTGGTGCAGGTGATGTTCCCAAGGCAAAGAAAAGGGAAGTGCAGAATGAGGACTCCCAGGATCCTTTAAAACCTTGTCTGCATTGTCTTCATTAATTTTTCTGTTTAAGTTTTATTCCATGTGTATTGATCTCATTGTAGGGGTGTGCATTCCAAAGCATGAGTGTTGAAGGTAGAGGAAAAAGCATGGGAGTCACTTTATCCTACCGTGTGTGGTCCCAGGCTCTGAACCGGGTTGTTTAGCTTGGCTACAAAGAACTTTCATACTGAATTTCCTGCTGGCTCTGATTTCAGGGAGAGCGTCTAATAGAGCCCAGATTGGCCAGGAAACTACTGATCATTCTGCCTCAAGTATTGCCATCTAGTTCATGAAAGGGTTGAGTTATTGACATGAGGATCTGGGGATGGGCAGAGGTGCATGACTGAGGCTATCTCTGCTCAGTGGCATGCCTTTGGGGACTGATAGTTTTCATCACTGAGATGTCATTTGACTGCAGTGCTCCTCTGGAGAGAAGGAGTCTCTTTTGCCAGGGCATCAGGCTCTCCAGACAGGCCTGGAAGGTGGAGGTCTAGAGGCCAGGCCTGCATTCCTCTTCAGAAGCTGCATTTACCACTCTGGACAGTGCTATAGCACAGGGTCACATATCCAGTTCTACCCTGAGACCTGCTGATAAACAATGTCTATCCTGGGACAATGTCTATCATCGGTTCAAGGTGTGGCCCAACCAACTTATTATAAAGGATGATAGTGGTTGGTTGAAAAAGGCAGTAACTTTCTATGAACCATATATTAAGTTTTTATGTATACTAAAATTAACAATGGAAAGAACAGTGGTAGGAGAGGAAGCTGGAGGACAACTGCTGCAAATGCTTGCTTTTGAAAATGCTAATGAAGAGTATAGGAGAGCATAATTACCTATAAAGGAGACTGGGGATATTAATGCTTATATGAAGGCATGTAAGTATATCTTCTCTGAAAATGGAAAGATGCATTTTTGGCACGTATTGATCTAGATAGAGTTATTAAATTATACATTGAATTACTCTTGAATATCCTATAGGCACTTTAGCTCAAGATGAGTTGCCTTTAGAATGGATATATATTAAATTTAACTTTAACAAAACATTAACAACATATGAGGAACAAATTTCTTTAATTATTCAGCAAGGCATACAAAGACCTGTTACACTGTGGGGATATGATTGTACTGCTTTTGTTTTCTCATTAAGCAAAAATAAAGTGGAATATTTAATGCAGACGTCTGAAGTTTTTCAATTAGCCATGATTTCTTACACTAGAAATACTGAATTTCATTTTCCCCATAGTAAATTCTGGGATTGCTTAAGAAAACAAAAAAATGTGATAAATACACTAATTTCTGTTTATCCATTACCATCTGCCATTACTGTGTTTACAGATGGCTCCAAGACCAAAGATCTAAGACAGATGGCTTATTGGACCAAAGATAAATTTTGGGGACAAGAATCTTCTTTTGGGTCAGTACAACAAAATGAAGTATTAGCAGTAATTAATGTATTGCCGGATTTTACTCATGATGTAAAATTATTATAGCCGAGTCAGCTTATGTTGTAGGAGTAGTACAGAATATTGCAACTGCTGTTGTTTCTACATCTAAGCCTATATTAAATGTTATTCTCACATATTAAAGGACTATTGTTATTCTGAAACTCTAGAATATTTATTACACATATTAGATTACATTCAAGATTGCCAGCATCTTTAACACATGGCAATCATATGGTAGATCAATTAGTGGCATTTGCTACCCCAGAAGAAAAGAGGCATAATCATGCCAATACAGGATATTTGCATATTAAATATAAGGTTCCCTATTCTGAAGCCAAAAAAAAATTGCTAATTGTCGTATTTGTGAGCCATTACTTATAAAATTTATTCCATCTGAAATTAATCCCAGAAGAATGCAACCTAATACATCGTGGCAGATGGATGGAACCCATATTTCTGAGTCTGGTCGCCTTTCATATATACATGTAAGCATAGATAATTTTTCAAAATTTGTATGAGCTACACCATTGCCAGGAGTACGCACTGCTCATGTTATACAGCATCTATTGGAAACTTCTGCTGTTGTGGGACCGCCTTCTAAAATTAAAACTGATTATGGACCAACATATATTTCTTATCAATTTAAACAATTTTGTTGGCTCTTCCAGGAAAATGGCGACTCCTGCACGTGCTCCAGAGTTGCTGCAGCCAAGGACCCTGCGACCTCCATGGGCCCTGCTGGGGAACCCTGCCTGCGGGGCCAGCCTCAGCCCATGCACAATGTGCTCCGTGCCCCGAGGCTTCGAGCCCCCAGTTCCTGAGGACATGGGGCAGCAGAGTTTGGCGGAGCTGCGGGAGAGGTTGAGGTGCCAGGAGAGACTTTTGCGCAAAGAAAAATTCATTTGCAAATTGCCCGACAAAGGTAAAAAGATCTCAGACACCACTGCCAAACTGAAAGCTGCCATTTCAGAAAGTGAAGAGGTCAGAGGGAGAACTGAACTACTTCATCCTGTCAGTGTTGACTGTGAGCTAAGGCATAAAGCAACCACAAGAGTTGATACCGACATAGACAAGGGCCAGAATTCTGACCTGATGCTTGATACTTCATCATTAGTTCCTGAATGTTCGTCAGTAGACATTGAATCATCTAAAACAACCTCAGAAACTCAGGGACCTACACAGCTCACTCACAAAGGCAATGAAGAGACTTTGGAGACTGGCTGCACAGTGAGTACCAGCCCGTCTGTCCGCATCACAGCCCAGGCTCCCCCATCTGAAGTTAATAAACATCTCCCCCAGCATTCAAGTCAAGCAGAAGAGGTTTCCAGCAGCGTCGACAGTCTGTTTATCACTAAATTGCAAAAGATCAAGACTGCAGACCAGACTGAACCCTCAGAAGAAAACACCAGCACTGAGAACCTTCGAGGACTGCAGAGTGAGCCTCCTAAGAAGCCTCATTACATGACAGTGCTAGAAATGCGAGCTAGAAACCCAGTGCCCCCTCCTCATAAGTTTAAGACCAATGTGTTACCCACACAACAGAGTGACTCACCAAGTCATTGTCAGAGGGCTCAGTCTCCTGCTTCCTCAGAAGAGCAGCGACGCAGGGCTAGGCAGCATCTTGATGATGTCATAGCAGCTTGCCTTCTTAGGCTCAACCACCTGCCTGCACAGCTGCTCTCCATAGAAGAGTCGCTGGCTCTGCAGAAAGAGCAGAAGCAGAATTATGAGGAGATGTGGGCAAAGCTCGCAGCACAGAAACTAGCCAAGAGACTGAATATTACAATGCAGAGCTACAATCCAGAAGGGGAGTCTTCAGGGAGATACCGAGAAGTGAGGGATGAAGATGATGCCCAGTCCTTGGACGAATCCTGATAATGAGCGCTGGGAGATCCCGGAGTTGACTGTTGAGCTTACATTGTCTCATCAAACTTCCTAACGAGTACCAAGAGTGTCAGACCTTGTTGAGTGACAGCAGTTTAAGTTACACAAGGGTAGCTACAAAATAAGAACCCAGTTTGTCTTTCAGAAGATGATCTTCACATGCTTGAACAGTTCAATATTTGAACACTGTGTTTGTCCGCATTGTGTTACAGTTTTGCAGTATATTGTGCATTGGTCTGATATTTTAGTGTGAGTAGAACACACGTTTTCTTTAAGATATCTGCTTTTTCCTTCTTCCTATTCTTATCAGATAGCACTGCTTACACCCCTTCTGGTGAAATACTTTGTTATTCCAGGCACCTAAAGTGAATTAGGAAGGCCTGGTCCCCTCACTCGAGAAATGAGGGGAGCAGTCTAAAGAATGGTACGCATGCTTGCATGGACACGTTCCTGAGACGCTGGATGTGAAATGCCGCACACAACACTCTGGAACCACAACTACTGTGTCTGCAACTCTGTCCTCTTTTGGGGTGACTGCTGTCACCAGTGATGAGATTAAGGAGCACTTGGAAGAAGTGCTGGGTGGGGAGGGTCTTCTGAGCTGGTGTGGGGAACTGCTCCTGGCTGCCCTAGGCTTGAACTCATTGCCATCTGGGATGATAGGTCCCTGTACAGGACACTCGTGCTTGGTAAGGAAACCGGTGTTTTTCTAAGAGTTACAGTTGAATTGTCAGTTAATTGCTTTTTTTCCTTGTTAAACCCACAGAGGTGTTTACAGGCTGCAGAAACCTCAGTCCTGTATGTGCACATTTGTGCTGTTTAAAATGATTATATGATCATTTCCAGCAAAGATAACAATGTTATCAAAAAGCCTTTTTCTATTATGTGGAACTTGTAAAGGAGAAATAAAAATACCAATCAGAGCAAAAAAAAAAAAACCATTTTGTCAATGATATCATATTGTACATATTACTGGTATAGAATACCATCCACAAGGACAAGCTTTTGTTGAAAGAGTTTACCATACCCTGAAATGACAAATTATAAAATTAAATAGGAGGAAAAGAGATGACCTTACACAGCCTGAATGGAGTTGGTATACCAGTCCCAGAGTAATATTGGCATAAGCATTATTTTTTATTAATATTCTTAATCTTAAATTTCATAATTATAAGCTTCATATAGGACCAATAAAATTAAAGGTCCATATGAGGGCTGCAGACATGACTCCATGGTTAAGAGCACTGACTTCTCTTCCAGAGGTCCTGAGTTCAAATCCCAGCAACCACATGGTGGCTCACAGGCATCTGTAATGAGACCTGATGCCCTCTTCTGGTGTGTCTGCAGACAGCTTCAGTGTACTTATATATAAATAAATAAATCTTTAAACAGATAAAAAGTCAGTATGAACCTTTGTTGTCTAAAATGGCTTGAGTCAGGGCTGACAACCAGACAGCGCTTCCAGCACCTGCCTATGAGCTCACAGTTTTAGGCTTTATAAACTGATATAGAAAAATGCTCAGGGTCCTAGCCTGACAAATTCTCAGCTACGTCTCTGATGATCAGTCTTAGGGTGGGCATTCAAAAAACCATCCCTCTCTAAGTGAGGTCACAGTTTGTCTGGTTTATGGGGCAACTCCTGGACCCCATAAGGCTGGATATTTCAGCTGCTCTTCAGTACATGCAGGAATCCTGAAGAAGTAGGCAAATTAATATAGCAAACTTCCTTCTTCCATGTCCTTGATATGAGCTGCCAGCAGAAGGTGTGGTCCAAACAACAACCAACGGATTGGGTGAAGATCTTTACCAATCCTACAACAGATAGAGGGCTTATATCCAAAATATACAAAGAACTCAAGAAGTTAGACCACAGGGAGACAAATAACACTATTTAAAAAATGGGGCTCAGAGCTAAACAAAGAATTCACAGCTGAGGAATGCCGAATGGCTGAGAAACACCGAAAGAAATGCTCAACATCTTTAGTCACAAGGGAAATGCAAATCAAAACAACACTTAGATTTCACCTCACACCAGTCAGAATGGCTAAGATCAAAAACTCAGGTGACAGCAAATGCTGGCCAGGATGTAGAGAAAGAGGAACACTCCTCCATTGTTGGTGGGATTGCATACTGGTACAACCATTCTGGAAATCAGTCTGGAGATTCCTCAGAAAATTGGACATTGAACTACCTGAGGATCCAGCTATACCTCTCTTGGGCATATACCCAAAAGATGCCCCAACATATAACAAAGACACATGCTCCACTATGTTCATAGCAGCCTTATTTAGCCAGAAGCTGGAAAGAACCCAGATGCCCTTCAACAGAGGAATGGATACAGAAAATGTGGTACATCTACACAATGGAATATTATTCAGCTATCAAAAACAATGACTTTATGAAATTCATAGGCAAATGGATGGAACTGGAAAATATCATCCTGAGTGAGGTAACCCAATCACAGAAAAACACACATGGTATGCACTCATTGATAAGTGGATATTAGCCCAAATGCTTGAATTACCCTAGATGCACAGAACACATGAAAATCAAGAAGGATGACCAAAATGCAGATGCTTCACTCCTTCTTTAAAAGGGGAATAAGAATACCCTTGGCCGGGAATAGGGAGGCAAAGTTTAGAACAGAGGCAGAAGGAACAGCCATTCAGAGCCTGCCCCACATGTGGCCCATACCTATACAGATATTAGATAGGATGGATGAAGCAAAGAAGTGCAAGACGACAGGAACTGGATGTAGATCTCTCCTGAGAGACACAGCCAGAATACGGCAAATACGTAGCTGAATGCCATCATTAAACCACTGAACTGAGAACGGGGCCCCGTTGAAGTAATCAGAGAAAGGACTGGAAGAGCTTGAAGGGGGTTAAGACCCCATATGAACAACAATTCCAACCAAAGCCACTACCCAAAGACTATACATGGACTGACCCTGGACTCCAACTGCATACATAGCAATGAATAGCCTAGTAAGAGCACCAGCAGAAGGGGAAACCCTTGGTCCTGCAAAGACTGAACCCCCAGTGAACATGATTGTTGGGGGGAGGGCGCTTATCGGGGAAGGATGGGGAGGGGAACACCCAAATAGAAGGGGAGGGGAAAGGGTTGACAGATGTTGGCCTGGTAATCAGGAAGGGGAATAACAATCGAAATGTAAATAAGAAATACTCAAGTTAATAAAGATGAAAAAAATAAAAAGAAAAAAGAAGGTGTGGTCCAGATTAGAGGTGGGCCTTTCCATCTCAAAAGATCTGAATTAAAGATTTATCTTCTGATCTCCAAGATTTGGATTACAAGTCGGTCTTCTTGCTTCAGAAAATTTAATTAAGAAAAAAAATCCAATGGTGCTTATGCCTTTAGCCTCAGCATCCAGGAGGTAGAGGCAGGTGGATCTCTGAGTTCAAGGCCAGCCTGGTCTACAAAATGAATTCCAGGACAGCCAGAGCTACACAGGGAAACCCTGTCTCAAAAAGAACAAAGAAGAGGAGGAGGACCAAGAGGAGGGGGTTGAAGAGACGAAAAAAGAAAGACGGAAGGAGAGAGAGAGAGAGAGAGAGAGAGAGAGAGAGAGAGAGAGAGAGAGAGAGAGAGAGAGAGAGAGAGATATCCCCCTCACAGGGCGTCAAGCCATTTGGCATTAGTTAATTCCAGGTACACTCAAGTTGACAACCAAGAACAGCAATCACGTTACCCGTGGTTGGGATCTCACCCTGGTAGGCTCCTGAGTAGGAGGCTGAAGCAGGAGAATTGCCATAAGTCTGATGCCAGCATGAACTACACACGTGTTCCAAGCCAAGCCAACCTCAGCTACAATTTGAGATTCTGTCTGAAAAATATGAAAGAGAAAGAAAACATAATTTCCTAGAGCAGTGTTTCTCAACCTTCCTATGGCCTCAACCCTTTAGAACAGTTCCTCAAGCTGTGGTGACCCCAACTACAAATTATTTTGTCGCTACTTCACAACTGTAAATTTGCTACTGTAATGAATCTTTATTGTAGTGTAAACTATCTGATAGGAGA
The DNA here is from genome assembly GCF_021556685.1 of Rattus norvegicus. Taxonomy (NCBI): domain Eukaryota; kingdom Metazoa; phylum Chordata; class Mammalia; order Rodentia; family Muridae; genus Rattus; species Rattus norvegicus. The sequence goes on from NW_028238785.1 coordinate 172,165, forward strand.
CCCTGTGTGGGTCACGACCCACAGGCTAAGGGCCTTTGCCCTAGAGGCGGTCTTGGCCTAGTTTATATAGTTCATATTATAATGGGCTCTCTCAGTTTTTGAAGGTCAAGTATATTCACTTGTAACATCAAAACTTAAAAATTCAGTTGACCTGCTGGCTGGTACGGTGTGACATCCCCCAGAATACCTTTGACATTTTTTTCCATGCCTGCCAGCCATTTCATATTGTTGCTGTAACAAGTCTGCTGTCACTGACGAGGAGAAGGGACTTGGCTCAAGGACATGCTGACCACACACCTTGTTTTGTTCTGAATGTTCTGTATGCAGTTTGCTAATCTTGAGAAATTCTACACCTGAAGGAGTGGTTCCCTGATGTGGACACAGGTGAAAGGCTAAGGCAGATGTGTGAAGGAATGTTTCACTGAGGCAGATGCAGGTAAAAGGATGTTCTGCTAAAGCACACATGTGAAAGGACATGTGATGAAGGGTTCTGCACTAAGGACACACATGCATTGGTCTGCCTTGCATTCTGTAGTTGAGCTGCATTTGTTGGGACTTCATAGAACCACAGCAAAAACCCTTCTGGTGGGCTGTGTGGTTTCTCGCTGTTTCCTTGAACTCGGGCTGATGGGCAGAGTGATGTCAGCTGAGACAGACACATGTGCTGACGCAGGACACATGCTGAGGCCAGGCCCATGGAGGACACAGGATATTGAGAGGGAGTTTGGATAGAGTTATGCTTGAGTAGCTTGTTGGTCTGGGGTCTCTGCTGATCTCTGCTCGCCTGAGAGCTGCTCTTACTGACTGTGTAGCATCTTGACTGTTTTTGTTCCCCTTGGACAGCCCTCAGGACCAGGCTCTCCTCTCCCTTAACCATGGCTGCTGTCCTCTTCCTCTCTCCTCTCCATCACACATGTTCTTCCTTTATTCTATGGCAGCTTCTTCCTCCTCCTTCCCTCCTCATGATCCTCTCTAGCAAAGCCCTCAAAGCTCACCTCCCCCATCTCTCTGCTGTGCAGCTGTTGGCTGTTGGCTTCTTTATAATCACAGTTAACTGGGAGCAGGGTCAGTTATTTGGGGTTAACCAGTCTTGAGTTCTACAAATTAGCATTAAAATACAAGCAGCATTAGGCCAATGCACTACAGGAGTTTTTGTTTGTTTGTTTGTTTGGTTTGGTTTAATTTTCATTTACCTTTTTACTTGTTATTTTATTTTTGGCTATTTTTTATTAATTAGTTATTTTATTTATTTACATTTCAAATATTGTCCTACTTTCCACACTCCCTTCATCAAACCTTACATTCCATTTCTGCTCAGCTTTGCCTATGTGACAGTGCTCCTGCACCCACACATATCCATCCCCACCTCACACCTCTAGGATCTGCCTTTGGTGGGGCAATAGGCCTCACCTTGAACCATAGAGCATCCTTGCATACACTTTGGCTGGCAGTTTGGCCCCTAGAAGCTTGGGGATTAGGGAAAGAGGATCTGGTCAGATATTAAAGCCAATGATTGCTGCATTCTCTTCTTTTTCTGGTTATAGGTGAAATTATGTTTGTGTGCTTCTCTTTTTTGAAATTATTGAGAGATGATTAATTTCTTGGTTTTTCTTGGGTATAGTTTAGTTTATTGTCTTGGAGTTTTCCTTCTATTATCCTCTTTTGTGCTTTCTTAGAGAAAAGTATTGTTTATATTTGGTTTTGTAGGGTTGGGGTTGAGCTCAGTGGTAGAACGCTTACCTGGCAAGCTCAAGGCCCTGGGCTCGGTCCTCCGCTCCGGAAAAAAAAAATTATTCATTAAATTTGTTTTGACAAGAAATATCTTGGTTTCTCCATTTATGGAGATTGAGGATTATGCTGGATATAGGAGCCTGGGTCTGCATTGCATCTGCCCAAGATTTTCTGACCTTTAGAGTCTCTGTTGAGAAGTCTGGTGTAATTCATATATGTCTGAATTTTTTTTGTTACTGGATGTTTATACTGAAAGAACCCCAAATTTGGGGAGACTCTCGCTCCAGTCTCCTTATGGCTTGCCCCAGGAAACACGCATAGCCGATCTTGATGTAACAACAAGAGATAGCTTTATTAACAAGATCTCGGGCCGACACGTATCTCACGGAGCCGACCTCGAGCCTCTAAAGGCAGGGGTTTATATAGGGAAAGCCAGGGGATTTCGCGCTGTTACACATGATTGGCTGATTCAAATGGTGCACAGTTACTTTTAGTGCGGAGTTACATCAGCAGAGAATACGTGTAATCTAGCATCTCAGCAATGTGGGTAGGGTGACTCATCTCACTCAGCAGGGGGATGACTCATCCTCAGGGAGTGAAGGAAGGGGAGGGGGTGGCTCCAGATGGCCAGTGTCCTTGGGGGCTGATAGCCGGGTCGGTGTACCCTATCTCAAATTCTCTCAGGCATGTCAGCACTTTGTTTGTGACTGACTTTTTGAAATTTAGCTCTTCAATACCTTACCCCTTTTAATGTTCTTTCTTTGATCTGTGCATTTAGTGTTTTAATTATTGTGTGAATGGAGGAATTCTTTCTGGTATAATTAATTTGATGTTCTGTAAGCTTGTTGTACCTTTATGGTCTTTTCTTTCTTTACCTTATGGAAGTTTTCTGCTATGATTTGTTGAAGGTGTTTACTGGACCTATGAACTAGAAATCTTAATTCTCTTCACTATCTATTATCCTTAGGTTTCGACATTTAATTGTGTCCTGAAATTCATTGATGTTTAGATTCAATGAACCATACATGTTTATCTGAGATGGGTGTTTTGTGCTTTGTGGGTGACCTCCTTTACCCCAACTGTTCTATTTAGTAGCACGTTGGATAATGAGACATGGTCAGCAATGGTGACCTCTTCCCATAAACTATATGAAATAGGGAGTGGAATTGATGTGTGTCAAGTATCAGTAGTCTCTTGGGTGGTTTTGATTCCCAGTTGGCCACATGCAACAGTTTCAAAAGCCCAGATTTGATGTTCCTTGGGATTCCCATGATGATGTACTCAGACATGACAGAAAAAGACCAGAATACACATGAAAGAACTTGATTTCTATAATAGAGAGAACATTACTAAGTTATGTTACAAAATATTAGATCACACGGTGATCTCTATGAATGTATTATTTAGTGAAAAACTAGTGTGTGGTATAGCATTGCCATGGCACAGACATTTAAAGAAAAAGTTGTTTGTTTACTGCAAACATGGACTTTATTACCATATGACTCACCTACTACACACCTTCATTGCAAAGGTAAAACGTGCACTTAGGTCCAGAGGAGATCAAGGCATGTCTTGAAAGGAAATGAAGATGACTAGTGCAATGGAAAGTCTTTGAATTGAAGGATTTTTAAGAAAGTGTGCAGAGGGAACAAGAATGCTCTTCTTCTGAGAGGTCAGTGAATTAGGAAGGATAGTTGGGAGCTTTACTTGACTTCAGCATCTGATTCCTGAGCTTCATTGGTAAACTTAATGTCTGGAATTTTGTGTTGTAAAACAACACATTGGCTCTGCAGCTTTTGGGCAGGCCCATGGACAGAGAGATCACACCCACTGGGAACCATTTGTGTGGCCATCACATTTTGGAAAGACACTTGAGAAGTCCTCAAGGAGAAAAGAATGAAAAACTACATGTCTTCACAGGAATTACCTCAATTCTGACTATGATTTTTTCATATTAGTAATTTATACTTGATTCTTTTTTTTTTTTTAATTTAAAACAAGAGCCTTCGGGTTTAATCTGAGGTGGTCGTAGAGTCACAAAATGCTTACAATACCTGTATGGCACCGGTGTCGTCTCCGTCTCCGTCCTGCAGATAGGAGAGACACCACGAAGTTCTTCTCAAAGCAGTTTATTCAGGAACCTTTCTTTCTGCATGCAAGCAGCAATCTCCTACCCCCAAGGACACTCCCTACTAAAAAACCAGTAACCACACCCCATCAGTCCAGTCTACATAGTCTCAGTTCATAGGTCCATGCCAAATGGCCTGATCTTGTGTCATGGTGCGCCTGCGCAGCTCTCACGATGGGCGTGGCTTACTTTTGGATGTATGAGGAACTCAGGTGCTAGTCATAAGACTTGGCAGCAGTCCCGGGCGCCATCTTGGGATTGCCGCCACACCTGCTCCCCACAACCCGGGATCTAACACTATGGGGCTAGAGATTCTTCTTTTAAATGCATCACCATGGACAACTTCCATTTAACCAGCAGGTGTCCATGCCAGGCAGACACTGAGCAGGTTGTATGTTCTGTTAATCTCCACAACAACCCAATTCAGCAGAAACACGTCCATTTTACAGGTGAAGAAACCACAGCTCAAAGCAAATGAGATTCAGGGTCCCCTCAGTCTCACTGTCTGTCACTCAGACCCACATCCTTCTCTGTAAGGGAAGACATGGGCCTGATGTGGCTGTGAAAGCTGACTCTGCTGAGATGATCAATGCTATTCTTGACCCTGGGAGAATTTAAGACAAGGTGACCCACAGACTCCTGGGATAGATTCTGCCTCTGGGTTCTAGGGTGTGACACGGTATCCCTTGCCATGGGTCTCTACTCATCTGAGGAGTGTGCTCCCATGTGTCAGCTTCTATGGCAGTGGCTCAAATCACTCCTAATGATGAAACGCTTTAATACAGCTCTTCATGCTGTGGTCACCCCCACCATAAAATTATTTCATTGCGACTTTGTAACTAATATTGCTGTTCTTGTAAGTCATAATATGCAACATATCTGATAGGCAAAGTATCAGAAAAAAAAGGGCCTGGGAAGGGGTCTCGACCCACAGGTTGAGAAACATTGCTCTGTGAAATACTTTTAAAGTAAGGCCTTCTTCTCAGGAGAACCCGGAACAGTTGTCAGACCAGAGATGCCCTGAACTAGTTACATGTTTTAGCAGGCCTTAAGGACAACAGAGATTCCTGGCTAAAGGCACAATCTGAAATCACTGTCCCCAGGACATTTCTTGCCTCATGTTTTCCCCATAACAATGTGAGTCTGCTTGAACATGTCTGTCCAGGAAGCCAGTCCCTGTAGACTGTTATACAGACAGAATGCTAAAGTCAAGAATGGTTTCCCTCTGACGGCCCATAGTCACTTCTCTAGAAGTAAGTTCAAGTCCCCTGTGTGTAAAGTCACATAGTGTGTGAGACTTGAAATGTCATCCGTTTGAGTTGACAAAAAACAATTCTCACTTCAGATTGACAGCTGACCAACAGTTATTTTAAGGAGAACACAGAGGGTGGCCAGGCCTGCAGAGTCAGATCCCCTCCCTGCTTGGGACAATCCCACCCACAGTAGACTTCTGCTTCTCCTAACAGTGTTATCAGAAAATGTGACCTTAAGGTTCTGAAGTACACAATATGCACAAACCCTAAAGTTGTTAGATGGCCGATATGGGGCTTTTCTCTGCTTTAAGATCATTCTGGCCTCTCCTCTCCCCTGGACTGCATTCTGTTCTCTCTGGTCCGTTGATCTTTAAGTACCTGGGTTCAACTCAAGGCCTGGGTGGGGAGGAGGACCTTTTCTTGTAGGAATGAGCATGGATCAAGAATGTATCCCCACTGTGACTGGGCAACTAAATACCAGAAAATCTTCTCCAATCACAGAACTGGGTCATGTGGGAGCCACCACTGTTTCAAAGGGACAGCTGGGTACTTTCTCCTGGAAGAAGCACTTGGGGGTTGACTGTCACTTCTGGACTTTCTGTTCTAAGGTCACTTCTCAGAAGGGGCACTTTGCTCTAAGTCCTTTGGGGGACCCATCCAGCACTGGGGATGGAGGATCCTATGGTTTTGCAGCTCTGAGCTGGGAGGGGGAGCTCGCACACTGACTTGAAGAAGCCTGTTTTCACAGCTGATCTAAGTCTGAGGAACAGGTGCTTTTAAAGAAGCATGTGAAAGCATCTCCTGCAGGAGAGCCCAGTCTGCAGGGAAAGTCACACAGGACATTGAAAAGTGGATTCCCACCTTCCACAGGGTGGGTGAACCAGGGAGGGCACTGGATGGTCAGAGAGTTTGAGAAAAGCCTGAATTTTCTGAAAGACTTCCAGCACTTTACATCCCACCACTATCCCAGGCTCACATGTGAGGCTCAGCAAAGAACGCCACCTGCTGGGGTCCCTGAAACTAAACTTGGAGTGGAGAACTGTGGAATACACCTCTGGGTAGGGGGAGATGCAGGAGTCCAGGGCCAGGCCTGGGGTCTGTCCCTTTGGGTCTCCTTGCTTCCCAGAGGCTCTGAGTGCAGGGCCAGGGAGCCCAAATCTCAAATTCTTTGGCCTAAGTAGTGAGAGTCAACAGGACAGGTCAAGGCAGGGCAGGGATGGGCAAAGGAGGGCCAGGCACAGGAAAGCCAAGCCCAGCCAGCCAGTGGATAGGCTCTGGGCATGAGGGACTGGGGACAGCAGGACCGACCCTCACTCTCCAGGCTGGGCATGGCACCCCAGCAGGGATGTGGAGAGTCCTGGAACCGACAGCCCCTTGTCCTCTGGCTGCATCTGACAGTGCATGGAGGGCTAGAAGTCAGAGAGGCTCCTGGGATCCCCTGATTTCCTAATCACATTGTGCTCACTAGAACACTATTAATCTTCTACAAAATTACAGAGCAGGCTGTATGAAGACTCTCAGCTGACAATGTGGACATAAATTATGGGTATGTGTAGCAAGACCCAGGCCACCTCCAGGTTCTTAGATAGTAACTGAGAACCTCAAACACGGTAGTGATATGATAGTGTGGTGTTAATCTAGTGACAACTAGTTTCTATTGTGACACAGATGACTCTTTTTGTGTCATGGTCAGCTTATAATGAGTAGAAGACCTAAGCTTGAGAATAACCAAAGACTACATTAGTTCTCTAGGTGCTGAGCTTTTAAAAGCCCTGGGGTGACAGCAAGCTTTTGTGGACATTCTGGATTATTCCTTCTGTACATTAACTCTCTGAGTCACCTCCACTCTCAGTAAGTTAGTTCAATTCCATAAATTGGAAATCCATCACCTGGAAGAAATACTGTCTTAATGTGATCCGAGATTGGTCATGGAAAAAGGGTAGCTTGAACTGTCCCACCTCGGTTCTGGGCTTGCACAGGCCTGCTCTCCAAAAGAAACCTGTGTTCACAGCTGTAGGCTGCATTCACTATGGATGCCCTTGAGGTTCCTCCCTAAACTGCTTAGATAAAGATAAGTTTCTTGCTAACAATCAAAAGAATTCATTATGCCAAGCTGGCCTACAGCAAGTTAGTTTCTATTCTGTATTTTATCAGATGTGAATAATATACATGGTCCTCATTGATAATAGGTGAAAGATCTGCTCTAATATGGACACTAAGTGATGCTGGAGGATGATCCTGACCCACAATGAGCAGTGGGAACACCAGAGCCCTGTAGGGATGCCTGACAACCTAGCACATTGAGCAGGCACAGCTCAGTAAGTTTCCTGTGAATACACATCTCCTGAGATCTCTCCATTTAATTGGAGGTGATCCTGTCCACCTAATATAGCACATGCCCTGGAAAGACAAAAGCCACCTGAAGAAGCTGTGGTGACGACTCACAGGTTAGAGCATCGGCTGTTCTCTCAGAGGAACCACGTGGTCCCTAACAATAATATACAACGGGGAATGGGATTCCTTCCTTTGGACTATGAGGGAAATTCACCCAGGACAGGCCACAGACAGACTGTAGAAAAAAAGACCCATTGACATAAATGATAAAACTAAGTCTAATCTACATCAATAAAAACACAGCATACTTCTGGTCAAGGACAAGAGCATCTGTCAAAACCTGTTTCCCAGCATGACATTGAAGGTCATAATCTCTGGGGTAAATATCGATGCTGTATTGCAAGAAAAGCTGAAGCACATGGTTCTCCATTAGGATGACTTCTGTATTCCTTTGAGAATGTTGTCAATTTTTCTGTAGCTGTACAGCAATGAGTGTATATTACTCAATATGTGGGGCACAGGGTCAACAATGAATGTGAGCTGCAGACTGTTATATGTTAAGGTGAGCAGAACACATGACAGTATGGGTAAAGTATGGCAGTGATTACATAGTAAAGTGTGCATCTGAGAGACAGCCACATTATCCACACAGAAGACACTTCACACTGGGTACCCCTTGCTGGCTTTGAATTCACTATTTAGCCAAGGCTCCCTGGAACATGCAGAGATCCATCTCCAGCTGTCAGTTCTAAGTCCACAGGAGCAGAAAGAACCCTTGAATAAGTATGATGGTCTTAAGAGTCAAGAGATTAAAATCAATTTTTATTGATAAGAAATACAATTTACAACAAAACAGGATTAAAATGAATTAATATAAATATTTAAAAGTATTTTAAAAATGAAAAATAATAACAAGAGCATATAACTATGAAACAACAAATAGAAAACTTCAATGAAAATCATAACAAAATATTTCTAAACATCATATTCTTAACAAACATTTAGAAGCACAGATGTATTGCTCTTTCTCCTCTAGCATACATAATGAAAGGCGGTCCCCCAAGTTGTCTCTCAAGTGGTGATTTCTAAAGAGGAAAGTGAGTAAGACCTCAATCAGTCAGGCTGGCTTAGTGATATATAAATTTAGGGTCTCTAAGCAATGACAAATTAACTATGAGGAAGAATATTCATCCAAAACATGTTGTTAATAGTCAGGATGTTTGTCAGCAGGGGACTCCTGAGAAAGCAACTTATTCTTCAGGAGTCCTCTTCCTGGTCCGTGTCCAATTCCAGCAGTCTTGCACTTTCTGAGACCTGGGAGAGGAAGGCAGTTTTTCAGACACTGATTTGGTGGGGAAATGCTAGCCAGCTGTCAGAATGCTGCCTTCTACCACCTCAGTTCTATTGGACAGTCGACCTGGACCTTTTAACTAATATCATTGTTGTTAACTCTGCGGGCAGGGAAAATCTCCAGCAAGCCTCACAGTGATGTGGGCTGCCAATCTGGGACCCAGACTTATACCAGTGCAAACCAAGAACAGGGCAATGGGAAGAGACCTCATTGGGTTGCAGGAAGAAAGGAGATGTCCATATGTCACCAAGATAAAAGTCAATGACAAGGATGAATTCAACATTTGCAATTGGTTCTTATCCCACAAAGGTGCTTCCTACCTAGGAGGTCACATGACCACAAAATGTCATTTGTCACAGGACCAAGACCTTGTTCAAAACTCTACATAGCATATCACACAGTCATGCCATAATATGATATGTTATTCATCTGTCACCATTTGTGGACTGCAGCTTCAAAAAGAGAAGCAAAATATACTTGCCAATAGTTCAGTTTCTGAAAAGTGGTTAACTTCCCAGAATACTTGTACATAGACAGAGCAATGAACAATTCCATTACAGGCCATGGTTGGCTCGTTGGGAGTGTAAATTAGAAAGATTGTAGGGGAAAGCAAAGATGTATGAAATTGGAAAATGGTATCAGATATTGTTAAGCTCACACAGCTGCTTATTCCTACCAGATATTGCTGGGGTCTGGCGGTTTCTGGTCATCTCCTATTCATATTTATCATTCTTGTTCAATTCAATCAAATATTTCTGTATCAGTGCACAATCAATCTGTACCACCTTGCTCTCCTGCATAGATGTGACGAAGTTCTTCATACATGTGTTCTCCATCTGGAGCGGCTGAGCAGGTTACTGGAAATACATTCTGCATAGTAAGATCTTGCTGCCCCTTTCTCCCATTCCTACTTCCAAGTTCCACTAACAACCCTAGAACCCATATACCCATGAAGACGTAGAATACATCTTGATACATATAAGGCTGCTGCAGAAACAGGAAACAGCCAATTCAGGGAAGAAGAAATTTTTTTGATGGCCCAAGCATCAATAGGGTCCAAATCTCTCAAAAAGAACATGGGTCTACAACTATCCATGAAAGCCCAATGCACGGGGGCAACATCAATTAGGAGTGGGCAAACACCCTCAAAGGAGGTCAGTAGAACCAAGAGAAGGTCATTCTAACCATGTGGTCCACACACTGAGTCTTGTAAAACCTGGTATGACACCAGAGGCCCCGTTCAGCCTAATAACCTTCTGCTGACTTCAATCAGTGCTGTTCTATCTAGAGCCTTATGAAGATGCCTAGACAATCCTGGGATGAGGCACACTCTTTTGTGGAACTGAAAGCTGAGTCCTAATGACCCTGGCACACTGATGTGTAAACAGCACAAGAGATAGACTCATAGCTGAAGACCGTCCAATCCAGAACAAAGAAATCAGAAATGGCCATTCCACAGGTGATAGCCTTTCTGACCAGGACTTACGTAGAGAAGGTAATCTCCTTCTTCAGCTTATGGCTGTTCTCATGGATCTCAGTGTTCTCCATCTCTAAGTTGTGCAGAATTGACATGACCGCCTCCTCCATTCTCTCCAGGTCTTCATAATATGGATTTGGCCTGAAGTGTGGCCTGGCCCCAAATGATAGAATCCAATGAACATCAGCATTTAGGAATATATGAACTCAGGGTGGGTCCTGTACTACCCCAGCCCTGGAAGGACACCTTCTGAATTCTATATATTGGGATCTTCTTCAGCTTCAGAAACGTTATTCTGGGGCCAGGACACCGGAAGCTCAGCATCCAGATGGAGGGTTTCCTGGCTCCCATTGTTCAATACAGAAGACTGGACCTGGAGCCAAGACAGTTATGTTATCAAAAGCCTCAGCCACAGCTCTTCCGGGCACTCCCCTACACACCCAGAAAATGTGATTTGATTTTTCCTGCTTTGACAACAAGAATTATTCATTCTGAATAACTAATAGTGTAGAGACAGGCATTACACATAATTATGGAGTAGAGATCACATCTGGCCACAAAATAATAATCTGCCCAATGGATACAACTTTACAGACAAATGTGACCACACAGTCAAATAATTGTGCTGTTGACAGTGGGGCTCCCAGAACAAAGCACTCACACCTCCATGAAAGTGTAGCATGGGTAAATACTCAGGCCAAGACATAGACACGTAGACTCAAATTTGGAGGGAAATATAAACATATAAATGTTGTACATATGCATTTGGATGTGTGCACATGAACATACACAGACTGAGACACAGCCACAAATAAGAGAAATGTAAACAGAGTCAGAGAAAGAGAAAGAGAAATATGGAAACAGACAGCACTGTGACAACCAGGAGAAATTGCATGCACCATTGCTGTCTCAGAGGGCAAGACACACAGACAATAACAAACAGGCCTGAGCCTGAGACCTTCTAGTCAAGCATTGAGATGAACAGTTTGGGACCAGGCCCCTCAGGCTGCTGCCTGGATCTTCCAGCACTCAGTCCCCTGCCTAGCACGTACAGAGACTCACCATAAACTCACTGCAATTACAATCTTGCAAAGCCACCATCTGTCAAGGGCTTTGCAAATGCACACTAGACACTCACTCTCCCTGACTTTATCCCCGAATTCTTCATTCAGACCACAAGTTCTGCTTTTCAATAAATGGAAGCAGATGAGTACATTTTCCATCTCGCTCCTCAGGAAGGGTCAGGTTCTGAATCTCCTCTATATGGGAGGTGAGGTTTAAAAATGGGTCGTTACAGAGACACAGCTTTCTAGAACCCAAAACCTTAAAAGGATAAGATGAAGGTGACATTGAACACCCAGGAATGGAACAAGAGCGTTTGGAGCGATTCATACCTGTTCTTCATGGATCTCTCTGTCACAAACATCAGGCGATCTCTCAGGTCGTTTCGCTCCTCTGTAATGAGCTGCAGCTCTTAAATCCACCTCTTATTTTACTTCTTGGCCTGCTTCTTGCTTAGCTCAGTTCCAGGGGATGATGTTTCTCTCCCAGCGTCTGTAGGTAGAAGAACACAAGTGAACCTGCATGGGGAGAATGCATAGAGTGTACATAGACCACAGTGAGGCCTAAACAGGAGAACAAGCCTGGAACCCAGTGTCACTGCTAGGGGATTGGTCTATGCTTAAGAGACCTCCTCAGTGGATCTCAGTTCTCCCACTACTCTATAGAGACCAAGAGTTGTAAGCAGCCAGGTGTTCCCTATGCCGGACATCACGTGCTTACATGTACCACAAAGATGGCTTCTCCTGGATATTATCAGCTGAACAGGGTACAGCTGGTTCAGGACCCTCACCCCTGTGGTTTCAGAACTCAGATGATAAATTCACCATCCACAAGACTTGAGTGATTGGAGACACTCAGATGTCCTACCCTGATATTCTAGGCCAATATCTTTGGATTTAAAACGCATTTCCAGGGAGGACATGGTCAACACACTTATCAATTCCCCTATTTGAAATACCAAACCCCGGAAGTGCCAATGGGTTACAGGCTGAATCTTGGTCTACACGTTCCAAATAGTTTTGGTATTTTAGAAAAATGTTTGTAACACACAACCTCTAATATATAAAGCTAAGGATGACCCTGCAATTAGAAGAAATCAGAGAAGGTCTAAGAACATAAGGTTATTGCCTGGAGCACAATTCTCCCCCTGTTCCTACTGTCAGATATCCACTGTATTTAAAGAAGCAATGATAGTGAAATACATTACTGCCCTGTCTAAACTCAGAAAAGGTGGACTCTCCATGACTCCTGATGGTGTTTTTATATCAATGTAACATAACAAATGAACTGAAAAATAAAGGCCAGGAGTTCACAGTATAATAGCATTAGCCTTACCATATCCTCCCAGTGGGGATGGGAAACTAAAATTCTGAAATCCTTGATTTTAAGAAATTGTAATATTCATGGAAATTCAATTCCTTTTCAGATGCTCCAGTTGTTGTGGCCCATGGCTAGAAAGGTCACCTTAAGCCTGCAGCCACCCTGACAGGAAGCTCAAAATATACTGCCCAGAACTTACTAAACAATCCCCAGAAGTGCTGTCTTTGTCCATCATTACTTTGAGACAAAGGCCAGACTCCTTCACTCTAGTCTCTCCAGAATCGACATTCCCCCTCCCAAAACGCTTGCGAAGATGGGAAAACATGTCTTAGCTTGTAACTGCCAGACTCAGACTGAGAGAAACTAGGGCACTGGTTGTCACTACAACACTGGTGACATCACAGAGGATGCCAGAACTCTCTAGGAGACAATAGAATGTCCAAGAAGGGACAGCTGATGTCATGGGGAGCAGACTTTCCCTCCCTGCTAATGTTCTCCCTGTACTGAGCATAAGCTGAGGTGCCCTTTCCAGGAGACTTTCCTGGGGCAGAGCCACTGAGCATCTCCTGCTTCCAAAGCCAAATTTTCCTCAAGGCTTGATTATAAAACCCTTAGTAATCCCTATGCATCTAAATGAATGTTTCCTTCCATATCTTGCCCCAAAATGTCTCATCCTAACTCAAATCGTCCTCATTCACCAATGTTAGCCATTAAAACTCCCTGAGATTTCACACCAGCTTGAATATGCAGTCAAAAGTTCTCTTGTCTCATTATGTACAGGTGCTTTAAATCACATCAAGAAATAGTCCGGATGGTAGTTTACAACATGGGTGTGTATTAGGGGAACACTCATGAAGTCATGTGCTTAGCAATCGACAATTGCCAGAATATTCCTTAGGAGAAAGAGTTGAAGTCTTTATGGTGCTAGGAAAAGTGTGGAGACCAGTTGGCAGAGGAAAGTGCAATATTGGGACCACGATTGAAGGGAACCTCATGCTGCTTGTGGGGTTCTCTTCTCTTTACCAATGTTGCCAAAGGAGCACTGCTCACAGGCCTGAGTAAGATACATCATGTGCTTTTATCAGAAAAATAAAATAGTCAAGAGATATAGGGGATGCACATAAACGGCTAAATGGTGCTTATCCATTAAGTGGATAGAGCAAGGTCCCAGCACCTGTACACTGGGAAATGGCCACCCCACCAAACACAAAACCATCTATCATAGTAAATAATGAATACTTTATAGAATGCACACATTAACACTGATAGATCACTTCCGTAGTTCAAATTTTGGGGGCAAATTCATATAGCAACTTATATAGCAAAAAATAAGAAAGAAAGAGAAGAGAAAAAGTCAAAACAAAAAGCTCAAGCTTCTCTCTCATATGAAGATTGCAGGAAGTGTTATATGGTAGTCAGTTCTGATTAGGCCATTTTAGATAGAACAGTGCACAGTGACCCTTAATGTGATGGGCCATATATAAAGATTTTTGCAATATTGGAATTTTAACAAACCTCATCCAGAACATACAGAAGAGGCAAGGATGTGATCACCATGTCCTTGCTCTCTATCACGGTATTTTTCTGCGTCCTTGATTGTCAGGCATCTAACAGCAACAATCTGAAATAGCTGGTAGATATGGGAAAACGTGGCTAAAACTATAGTTGTGGGTTACACACCTCAACTGTCAAAGGCTAATGCTGTCCTCACAGTCCTTGGAGGCCACTCTTGTAAGCCTATGTATTGGAAAGTGGAAGGAGGTTCATCTGAGCTCAGAGTGAACCTGGCCAGCCAGGGAGAGGGCAACATGTGATACTTGAGATCCTGTCTAAAACCAGCACAGAAACCCACACTTCATTCAAAGCATCATCTACTAATTCTCGATTATCCACCATTCTCTCCCTACCAGCCGTTCAGTTTGGAATGGTAGAAAAAAAAACTGGAACTGATCTTTCTATTCTAAGGACCTTGATCTCTCTCTTTCCTTAGGTCCACATTAAGAGTGCATACAAATGGATACCACCATCTGAACATCTTAGTATTTTCTACTCTGTATATGTAGCATAATACTGTGCCTATGACAGTCTCAAGCTTCCTTGAGTATTGTTGCCCCATCAAGAAGTGTGAAGTTCTGAGTTCAAACCCCAGTGATGCTTTAAAGGGATTAGAAGAAAGCGATCAGAGAAACTCCACTTCTTTGTCCTTAGATTAAATCAAGTTGACACAATGTGAACCTGGTGGGCTATTTAACCATGCATCCCTCTCCCAACCCCTCTTTTCTGAGTTCAGTCCATGGCAGAATTCATTCCCCACCACCATAGATATTTCTTTGTATATTTCCACAAGAGCCAGGTTTCTTTCTCTTTTCTTAAATAGAATTAGTTGTAGTCAATCAACTGCTGCCCTATATGAGAAATGATTAGTATCTATTGTATCTTACCGCACTGTATTTGTGTATACAAGTACATTATTGGAAATCCAGCATTACTGAGGGATTGGAAACCAGTGCTGTGGCCTTGCCTTTCTGTGCCTAGTCCTGGCTCACAGGCAGCAGGGGGCAGACCTTGAGTTCCTCTTCAGGGACAGAGTGATGTTGACTGGGCACTGAGCAGGCAGAGAAACACAGCTGAGGCAGTTCCTTTCAGTTATCAAACACATCATCTCCTTCCCATCTTAAGGGCTACTGCTGAGATCTTGCCCCCGTACCTACCTTAATAGCAGCAAATTTGTTACACAGCAGCCAGCTCTTTCCTATTGTTCTGTAATATGCCTCCACATCATGGATGCCAAGAAACAAATAAGAAAAACAAAAAAATCTGACATTGAACTGTGTGGTGCTGGTCACATACCCTGTTATGTTCTGTATGTTATGAGATTTGTTAATCTTAACAAGTTCCCCAACTATGAGTTTCACGTAGGACCCATTAGAATCCAGGAAAATAAGAACAATTATGTGTAAAATGGCCTGAGTCAGGGCCATAGACAGCAGCATTTCCAGCACTTGTGCATGAGCCCATGTGGGTCTTGCAATGAGCTGGGCCATAGCAATGTCCAGTACACAGTTGTGAGCTGTTGCTCTGGTTGAACTGTATTGGTGTGTGCATTCAATGAACTACACCTATTTACATGAATTCAGTGTTGGTGTGGTTTGAATCCAGACCCCTTGACACCAAATCTTCCCTTCAGCATCATTTAGGAGAAGAAGCTAAGGTCAGGAGAGGTGACATCTTGCCATAAATTATGTGACAAGAGGGATGGTGAATGGTACCTTGTGATAAGAGTCAAGGTTTCCTCTGTGGTATTTAGGTCTATACTGGCCCTGTGCAACAGCTTCAAGAACCCATTTCTGATTTCCCTTGGGATTCCCTTGATGATGCACTCAGACAGGATTGGAAACAAACAAAATGGCAGTCAGACTTGATTTAAAAAGTGTAGGGAACACTGCAAACTCATGTTTCAGGATATTTGATTACATTGTAAGCCCCATTATTTTGTTATTTACTTGAAAGAAAATATATGTCTGGTGGTGTAGGTCAGCACTAACACAGACATTTACCTCTAGAACTTGCTGGTTTTTATTGATAGAGAAACTGCATAGAATTGCTATAGGGACCTGTGTCTTAGTCTGTTTCCCTAGTATATCCTCTACATCTCTCATGATGGTGATCCTGTTTCTGGCTAAATGTATGTCTGTTTACTGGGGAATTGAGTTTAGTGACATGCAAATATTATTTTTTTTTTGGTTCTTTTTTTCGGAGCTGGGGACCGAACCCAGGGCCTTGTGCTTCCTAAGTAAGCACTCTACCACTGAGCTAAATCCCCAGCCCCCGATTATTTAAAACTATGTATTAAATTTTGTCATTTTGTTAATTTTTGTGGTTTTTATTGGCTTCTTTTGATTGACTGTCATAGTTTTATTAAATTATTTCTTGTTTCCTCTGGCATTTTATCCTTCCCTTCAAACTAAAGTAATCCTTTTAGGATCCTCTACAGCGCTGTCTTACTGGTTATACACATTGTGTTAAATTTATGTATACTATGCCCTAATCAGCACAGTAGCTGGGCAGCTGCCTGCCCTCCATGGTATCAGATCTACTTTCCAAACAATAACGCTCAACTCTTACTGACTGTGTAGCATCTTGGCTGCTCTTTGTTCCCCTTGGACAGCCCTCAGGACCATGCTCTCCTCTCCCTTAACCATGGCTGCTGTCCTCTTCCTCTCTCTTCTCCATCACACACGTTCTTCCTTTATTCTTTGGCAGCTTCTTCTTCCTTCTTCCCTCCTCATGATCCTCTCTAGCAAAGCCCTCAAAGCTCACCTCCCCCATCTCTCTGCTGTGCAGCTGTTGGCTGTTGGCTTCTTCATAATCACAGTTGACTGGGAGCAGGGTCAGCTTCTTTGGGGTTAACCAGTCTTGAGTTCCACAAATTAGCATTAAATACAAGCAGAATTAGACCAATACACTACAGGGATTTCTTTAGTTTTGTTTTGGTGTCAGTTTTCTTTTACCTTTTCACTTTCTATTTTATTTTCAGCTATTTTTTTATTAATTGGTTATTTTATTTATTTATATTTCAAATGTTTTCCCGCTTTCCAGACTCCCCTCATCAAATCTTACATCCCATTTCTGCTCAGCTTTGCCTATATGACAGTGTTCCCCCACCCACACATACCCATTCCCACCTCACACCTCTAGGATCTCCTTTTGGTGGGGCAACAGGCCTCAGGGTAGTCAATGGCCTCCCACCACATGGATTCCACTTAAGTCACTCCTCTTCTACACAGTTACCTAGAACCATAGACCCATCCTTGTATACACTTTGGCTGGCAGTTTTGTCCCTAAGAGCTGGGGGGTTGGTAACAGAGGGTCTGGTTAGATATTAAAGACCAATAGTTGCTGCTTTCTCCTCTTTTTCTGGTTTTGGGGAAATTATGTTTGTGTGCTTCTCTCTCTCTTTTTTTTTAAATTATTGTGAGGTGATTAATTTCTTGGTTTTGTTCTTGGGTATAGTTTAGCTCATTTTCTTGGAGTTTTCCTCCTATTGTCCTCGGTTATGCTTTCTTAGAGAAAAAATATTGTTTAAATTTGGATTTGTCATAAAATGTCTTGGTTTCTCCATTCGTGGTGATTGCGAATTATGCTGGGTATAAGAACCTGGGTCTGCATTACATCTGTCCAGGATTTTTGGCTTTTTGAGTCTCCGTTGAGCAGTCTGGTGTAAATCAGATAGGTCTGAATTCATTTGTTACTGGATATTTATACCTTACCCCGTATAATATTCTTTCTTTTATGTGTGCATTTAGTGTTTTAATTATTATGTGAATGGAGGAAATTTTTCTGGTTAAATTAATTTGCGTTCTGTAGGCTTGCTGTACCTTTATGGCCTTTTATTTCTTTACCTTATGGAAGTTTTCTGCTATGATTTGCTGAAGATGTTTACTGGACCTATGAACTGGAAATCTCAATTCTCTTCTATGTCTCTTATCCTTATGTTTGGACTTTTAATTGTGTCCTGACATCCATGGATGTTTGAATTCAAAAAAGCATACATATTTATCTGAGATGGGTGTTTTGTGCTTTGTTAATGACCTCCTTGACCCCAACTCTTCCATTTAGGAGCACGTTGGATAATGAGACCTGGTCAGCAATGGTGAGTTCTTGCCATAAAGTATATGAAAATAGGGAGGTGACTTTATGTGCGTCAAGTATCAGTAGTCTCCTGGGTAGTTTTGGTCCCCAATTGGCTGTATGCAACAGTTTCAAAAGCCCAGGATTGATGTTCCTTGGGATTCCCATGGTGATGAACACAGACATGAGAGAAAAAGACCAGAATACACAGGATAGTACTTGACTTATGTAATAGAGAGAACATTACTAAGTTATGTTACAAAATATTTGATCACACTGTGATCTCCCTTAATGTATTATTTAATGAAACACTATTGTGTGATATAGCATCGACAGGGCACAGACATTTAATGCAAGAGCTCTTTGTTTACTGTGAACATGGACTTTATTACTGTTCAGCTCACCTACCTCACACCTTTACTGCAAAGCTAAAGGGCACTTAGGTCTAGAGCAGATCAAGGCACAACTTGATAGGAAATGAAGATAACTAGGGCAATGGAAAGTCTTTGAGTTGAAGGATTTTTAAGAAAGCGTGCAGAGGGAGCTACAATGCTCTTCTTCTGGGGGAACAGTGAATTAGGAAGGACAGTTGGGAGCTTTACTTGAATTCGGCATCTGATTCCTGAGACTTCATTGGTGAAATTGATGTCTGGAAATTTTGTGTTGTGAAACAACACATTGGCTCTGCAGCTTTTGGCAATGCCCATGGACAGAGAGATCACAGCAGCTGGGGACAATCTGAAAGGAAATCAGGTTTTCTTAAGTCACCTGAGAAGTCCTCAAGGAGACAGGAAAGAATGGGTAGCACCATAAGAGAAGGCTTTAGGATCTCGTACAGTGCTACTCTAGATGCCTTGAAAATAGAAGCAGAGAATGTAAAACTAAATGACTTCCAGGAATTAGCTCATTTCTGTTTATGATTATTTCATATTGGCACTTTATACTTGATTATTTTTTTTTTAATTTAAAACAAGATCCTTTGGTTTTAATTCAAGGCTCTCTTGGAATCACAAAACCCTTACAACCCCTGTATGTCGCCTGACATCTAACACTATGGGGCTCGAGATTCTACTTTTAAATGCATCACCATCGAGCGCTTCCATTTAACCAGCAGGGTCCATGCCAGGCAGACACTGAGCAGGTTGTATGTTCTGTTAATCTCCACAACAACCCAATTCAGCAGAAACACCTCCACTTTACAGGTGAAGAAACCACAGCTCAAAGCAAATGAGTATCAGGGTCCCCTCAGTCTCACTGACTGTCACTTAGACCCACATCCTTCTCTGTAAAGGGAAGCCATGGGCCTGATGTGGGCTGTGCAAGCTGATTCTGCTGAGATGACCAATGCTATTCTTGACCCTGGAAGAATTTAAGACAAGGTGACCCACAGACTCCTGGGGTAGATTCTGCCTCTGGGTCCTAAGGTAGGACACAGTATCCCTTGCCATGGGTCTCTACTCACATGAGGAGTCTGCTCCCATGTGTCAGCTTCTATGGCAGTGGTTCAAATCCCTCCTAATGATGCAACCCTTTAATACAGCTCTTCATGCTGTGGTGACCCCCAGCACAAAATTATTCCATTACTACTTCATAACGAATATTGCTACTCTTATAAGTTATAATATCGGATATAAATTTGTGAGTGGTTGCACCCCACAGCTTGAGAAACATTGCTTTATATATATATATTTTGAGAAGCCTTCATCTGAGGAGGACCTGATGCAGGTGTGAGAGCAGAGACACCCTGACGTAGTGAAAGGTTTAGGAGGCCCAAGGCTGCTTGACTTAATGGCAACAGAGATTTCTGGCTGAAGGCACAATCTGAAATCACTGTCCCCAGGACATTTCTTACCTCAGTTTTCCCCCATTACACGGTGTGTCTGCTTGGACATGTCTGTCCAGGAAGCCAGTCCCCGTCGTCTCTGATACAGACAGAATGCTAAAGGTGAGAATGCTTTCCCTCTGTTCGCCCCAGTCACTTCTATAGAAGTGAGTTCAAATCCCCTGTGGGTAAATGTGTGTCTCACATAGTGTGTGAGACTTGAAATTCATCCATTTGAGTTGACAAAAACCAACTCTCACTTCAGATTTACAGCTGACCAACACTTAGTTTCAGGAGAATGAAGAAGCTGGCCAGGCCTGCAGAGTCAGATCCCCTCCCTGCCTGGGACAATTCCACCCACAGCAGACTTCATCTTCACCAGCAGCTGTTATCAGAAAATCTGACCTTAAGGTTCTGAAGTCCACATATGCACAAACCCTAACGTTGTTAGATGGCGGATATGGGGTTTTTCTCCCATTTAAAATCATTCGGGCCTCTTCTCTCCCCTGAGATGCACTCTGTTCTCTCAGGTCTGTTGGTCCTGGAAGGACCTCGGTTCAACTGAAGGCCTGGGAGGGAGGGGGAGGACCTTTTTTTGTAGAATGATCATGGATCAAGAATGTAGCCCCATTGTGACTGGGCAACTAAGCTCCAGAAAATCTTTCCCAGTCACAGACCTGGGTCATGTGGGAGCCTACACTGTTTCATAAGAAGAGCTGGTTGCTTTCTCCTGGAAGAAGCACTTGGGGGTTGACTGTCACTTCTGAACCTTCTGTTCTAAGTCACTTCTCAGAAGGGGCACTTTGCTCTGACTTCTCCATGGGACCCGTACAGCACTGGGAGTGGAGGATCCTATGGAGTTGCAGCTCTGAGCTGGGAGAAGGAGCTAGCACACTGACATGGAGAAGCCTGTTTTCACAGCTGATCTGGTTCTGAGGAACAGGTGCTTTTAAAGAAGGATGTGAAAGCATCTCCTGCAGGAGAGCTCACTATGCAGGGAAAGTCACACAGGACAGGGAAAAGTGGCTTCCCAACTTCCCCGGGGCACTCAAACCAGGGAGGATTGTTGAATTTGTTGGTTGTCTATTGTTATATCCCCCATTTATTTCTAATTTTGTCAGTTTAGGTATTGTCTCTCTGGTGTATAGTTTGTTTGAGGAAGAGGTTGTCTCTCTGGTGGACCTTCTCAACAAAAAAAAAAAAAAAAAAAAAAAAAAAAAGGAAGCAAGCAAACAAACAAACAAAAAACCAACACACAGCTCGTGGTTCCCTTGACTCTTTGTATTTTTCTCTTTGTTTGTAATTGATTGATTTGATTTGAGCCTTGAATTAATTTCCTGCTGCCAAATCCTACAAGACACTCTATAAGATGAGGCTTTGCCTCACCTTGGTAAAAGTAGCATGTAATAAATGAAGCTTTTGCTGCTCTCTCCAGTGGGGATGACATCACAATCTCACTGCAAACCATGCACAGCCCGGTTTAGGATTTATTAAAGTAGCCCACCATTTCAGTGCTCCCTGCAAGGTGCCATGGGGCAGTAGTAACATGAGTCTGCATGCACCTCAACAGTTTCTACTATGGACCCTTCCCCATACAAACACACACACACACACACACACACACACACACACACACACACACACTTTACTGACATGGTGCATATTCTTTGCACACCAAAAATAAAGTGAGCAATAATGAAAACAGATAAATAATTGAATCAATGGAGGGAGCTGTGGGGAACCTGGGGCTTAGAGTTACTTAAAGGACCTATGCAGGCTCTCCTTTTGTTGGGGGAGAAATTTCAAGTGCAATGTCGTTCTTTATTTTTTTTTCTCTAAAGCACAGAGGGCTAGGGTAGATCAGAGGGCTTTGAGAATGTTCGGCAAGTACAGTCACAATGAATTAAATCCTAGGGCTGGGACCTATTTAATCTTCTACAAAGTTACAGAGCAGCCTGGATGAAGACTCTCAGCTGAAAATGTGGACATCTCAAGACAGGCACTGGACAATGGCTGACAGACTTGACTGAAGACTGGAAATGTTTTGCTATCTCATAGGAAAAGAAGGCCCCTAATACCACATTGTACTCTAAGGACAGTTTATTCAGGTTAGGCATGACATGAACTATTGTCTCAGGTCACAGATGTCAGCACAAAGTATCCAAGGTATTGTATGCCAATGGTAGCATTAACAGAACAAAGCACACAGTGTCATGAAGACATAAATTATGAGTATGTGTAGCAAGACCCAGCCTCTTCCAGGTTCTTAGATAGTAACTGAGAACCTCAAATACGGTAGTGATGTGATAGTGTGGGGTGAATCTAGTTACAACTAGCTTCTATATTGACACAGATGATTCTTTTTGTGTCATGTTCAGCTTATAATGAATGACTAGACCTAAGCATGAGAATAACCAAATACTACATTGCTTCTCTAGCTGCTGAGCTTTTAAAGCCCTGGGGTGACAGCAAGTTTTTGTGGACATTCTGGATTCCTCCTTCTGTACTTTAACTCTGTGAGTCACCTCCACTCTCAGTAAGTTAGTTCAATTCCATAAATTGGAAATCAGTCACCTGGAAAAAATACATTCTCAATATGATCCCAGTTTGGCCATGGAAAAAGGGTAGCTTGAACTGCCCAACCTAGGTTCTGGGCCTGCACAGGCCTGCTCTCCAAAAGAAACCTGTGTTCACAGCTATAGGAAGCATTCACTATGTATGCTCTTGAGGTTTTCCCTAAACTGCTTAGATTAAGATACATTTCTTGCTATTAATAGAACACATTATGCCAAGCTGGCTTACAGGATCTAGTTTCTATTCTGTATTTTATCAGATGTGCATAATATATATGGTCATCATTGATAACAGGTGAAAGATCTGCTCTAATATGAAAACTAAGTGGTGCTGGAGGATGATCCTGACCCACAATGAGGAGTGGGAACACCAGAGCTCTGTAGGGATGCCTGGCAAGCTAACACATTGAGCATGTACGGCTCAGTAAGTTCCCTGTGAATACACATCTCCTGAGATCTCTCTATTTAATCATAGGTGATCTTGTCCACCTAATACAGCACCTCCTGTGGAATAACAAAAGCCACCTGCAGGAGCTGTGGTGATGACTCACAGGGTAGAGCATCTGCTGCTCTCTCAGAAGAACCACAAGGACCCTAACATTTGGGTAAAGCATGTCAGTGATTACATCATAAAGTGTGTGTCTGAGAAACAGCCACATTATCCACACAAAAGACACTGTCACACTGGGTACACCTTGGTGACTTTGAATTCACTTATTAGCCCAGGCTCCATGGAACATGCAGAGATCCATCTGTAGCTGTCAGTTCTAGGTCCACAGGAAGGGACAGAACCCTTGAGTAAGAAAGATGGTCTTAAGAGTCAAGAGATAGAATTCAATTTTTATTCATAACAAATACATTTTTACAACAAAACAGGATTAAAATGAATAAAAATATTTAAAAATATTTTAAAGTAAAAATAGTAACAAGAACATATAAATATGAAACAACAAAAAGAAAACTTCAATTAAAATCATAACAAAAATATTTCTAAAAGCATATTCTTAACGAACATTTAGAAGCACAGACGTATTGCTGTTTCTCCTCTAGCACACATAATGAAAGGCGGTCCCCCAAGTTGTCTCTCAAGTGCTGTTTTCTGAAGAAGAAAGTGAGTAAGACCTCAATCAGTCAGGCTGGCTCAGTGTTATATAAATTTAGGGTCTCTAAGAAATGACAAATTAACGCAGAGGATGAATACTCATCCAAAAAATGTTACCATTCAGGATGTTGGTCATCAGGGACTCCTGAGAAAGCAACTTATTCTTCAGGAAGCTCTCTTACTGGGGTGTGTCCAATTCCAGCTCTCTTGCACTTTCTGAGACCTGGGAGAGGAAGGCAGTTTTTCAGACACTGATTTGGTGGGGAAATGCAAGCCAGCTGTCAGAATGCTGCCTTCTACCACCTCAGTTCTATTGGACAGTCGACATGGACCTTTTAACTGATATCATTGTTGCTAACTCTGCAGGCAGGGCAAAATCTCCAGCAAGCCTCACAGTAATGTGGGCTGCCAATCTGGGACCCAGACTTATACCAGTGCAAACCAAGAACAGGGCAATGGGAAGAGACCTCATCGGGTTGCAGGAAGAAAGGAGATGTCCATTTGTCACCAAGGATAAAGCCAATGACAAGTACTAATTTGACACTTGCACTTGGTTCTTATCCCAAAGGTGCTTCCTACACAAGAGGTCACATGACCACAGAGTGTCAATTGTTCAAGAACCAAGAAATTGTTCAAAACTCTACATAGGATCCAATCTATCACATGGATATGCAATAATGAGATATGTTATTCATCTGTCACCATACTAGACTGCAGCTTCAAAAAGAGCAGCAAAATATGCTTGCACAATAATTCAGTTTCTGAAAAGTGGTTAACTTCCTAGAATACTTGTGCATAGGCAGAGCAATGAACAATTCCATTACATGAGGTGGTTGGCTGGTTGTGAGTGTAAATTAGAAAGGTGGTAAGAGAAGCAAAGATGTATCAAATTGGCAAATTTTATCAGATATTGTTAAGCTAACACATCTGCTCGTCCCTACCTGATAATGCTGGTTCTGGCCGTTGATGGTCTTTATCTTTCTTGTTGAAGTCAACCAAATATTTCTGGTTCAGTGCACACTCAAGATGTCCCTCCTTGTTCTCCTGCTTCAGTGGGACCAACTTCTTCCTACATGTGTTCTCCATCAGGAGCTGGCTGAGCAGGTTTCTGGAAATACAGTCTGCATAGTAAGATCATGCTGGCCCTTTCTCCCATTCCTACTCCCAAGTCCCACTAACTCTACCAGGTCCCAGATACCCATGAAGACTTAATAAAATGCATCTTGATACATATAAGGCTGCTGCACAAACCATAAAGAGTTAATTCGGGGAAGAATAAATTGTTTGCTTGGCCTGACACCATTTAGTGTCCACACCTCTGAGAAAGAACATGGATCTACAACTATCCATGAAAGCCCAATGCATGGGGCCAACATCAATTAGTAGTGGGCCAACACCTTCAAAGGAGGTCAGTAGAACCAAGAGAAGGTCATGCTAACCATGTGGTCCACCC
The DNA here is from genome assembly GCF_021556685.1 of Rattus norvegicus. Lineage (NCBI taxonomy): Eukaryota > Metazoa > Chordata > Mammalia > Rodentia > Muridae > Rattus > Rattus norvegicus. The sequence continues at coordinate 197,402 of NW_028238785.1, forward strand.
ACTGAGTTTTGTAAAACCTGGTGTGACACCATAGTTCCAGGGCAGCCTAATAACCTTCTGCTGACTTCAATCAGTACTGTTCTCTCTAGAGCCTTCTGAAGATGCCTAGACAATCCTGGGATGAGGAACAGTCTTTTATGGAACTGAAAACTGAGTCCTAATGACCCTGGAAGACTGATGGGTAAATAGCACAAGAGATAGAACCAGAGCTGAAGACCGTCCAATCCAGAACAAAGAAAGTCAGAAATGGCCATTCCACAAGTGATAGCCTATCTGACCAGGACTTACCTAGAGAAGGTAATCTCCTTCTTCAGCTTATGGTTGTTCTCATGGACCTCAGTGTTCTCCATCTCTAAGTTGTGCAGAATTGACATGACCGCCTCCTCCATTCTCTCCAGGTCTTCATAATATGGATTTGGCCTGAAGTTTGGCCTGGCCCCAAATGATAGAATACAATGAACATCGGCATTTAGGAATATATGAACTCGGGGTGGGTCCTATATTACCCCAGGCTGCTGCCTGGATCTTCCAGCACTCAGTCCCCTGCCTAGCAAGTACAGAGACTCACCATAAACTCACTGCAATTACAATCTTGCAAAGCCACCAGCTGTCAAGGGCTTTGCAAATGCACACTGGGAACTCACTCTCCCTGAATTTATCCCTGAATTCTTCATTCAGACCACAAGTTCTGCTTTTAAATAAATGGAAGCAGATGAGTCCATTTTCAATCTCACTCCTCAGGAAGGGTCAGGTTCTGAATCTCCACTATATGGGAGGTGAGGTTTAGCACAGGGTGGTTAGGGAGGCACAGCTTTCTAGAACCCAAAACCTTAACAGGATAAGAAAAAGGTGACCTTGCAGACCCAGGAATGAAACAAGAGCATTTGGAGCGATTCATACCTGTTCTTCATGGATCTCTCTGTCAGAAACCTCAGGCGATCTCTCAGGTCATTTCTCTCCTCGGTAATGAGCTGCAGCTCTTTAATCAGCCTCTCCTTTTCCTTCATGGCCTGATTCTTGCTTAGGTCAGTGCCAGGGGATGATGTTTCTCTCCCAGCGTCTGTAGGTAGAAGAACACAAGTGAACCTGCATGGGGAGAATGCATAGAGTGTTCATAGACCTCAGTGAGGCCTAAACAAGAGAACAAGCCAGGAACCCAGTGTCACTGCTAGGTGATTGGTCTATGCTTAAGAGGCCTCCTCAGTGGATCTCAGTTCTCCCACTACTCTATAGAGACCAAGAGATGTAAGCAGCCAGGTGTTCCCTATTCCGGACATCACGTGCTTACATGTACCATGGAGATGGCTTCTCCAGGATTATTGTCAGCTGAACAGGGTACAGCTTGGTTTCAGGACCCTCACCCCTGTGGCTTCAGAACTCAGATGATAAATTCACCATCCACTAAACTTGAGTGATTGGAGACACTCAGATGTCCTACCCTGATACTCTAAGGCAACAACTTTGGATTTAAAATGCATTTCCAAGGGAGGATATGTTCAATAGACTTATCAGTGTCCCTATGTGAAATACCAAATGCCCCAGAAGTGCGAATAGGTTGCAGGCTGAATCTTGGTCTACACGTTCCAAATAGTTTTGGTATTGTAGAAAAAAGTTTGTAACATACAACCTCTAATGTATAAAGCAAACGATGACCCTGCCAGTTAGAAGAAATCAGAGGTCTAAGAACATAAGGTTATTGCCTGGAGCACAATCTCTCCCTGTTACTACTGTCAGATACCCACTGTATTTAAAGAAGCAATGAAAGTAAAATACATTGCTGCCCTGTCTAAACTCAGAAAAGGTGGACCCTCCATGACCACTGATGGTGTTATTATATCAATGTAACAGAACAAATGAACTGAAAAGTAAGGACCAGAAGTTCACAGTATAATAGCCTTACCATATCCTCCCAGTGGGGATGGGGAAACTAAAGTTCTGAAATCCTGACTTTCAGGAATTGTGATATTCGTGGAAATTCAATTCCTTTTCAAATGCTCCAGTTGCTGTGGCCCATTGCTAGAAAGGTCAGCTTAAACCTGCAGCCACCCTGGCAGGAAGCTCAAAATACACTGCCCAGAACTTACTCCACATTCCCCAGAAGTGCTGTCTTTGTCCATCATTACTTTGAGACGAAAGGCCAGACTCCTTCACTCTAGTCTCTCCACAATCGACATTCCCCCTCCCAAAACGCTTGCGAAGACGGGAAAACATGTCTTAGCTTATAACCGCCAGACTCAGACTGAGAGAAACTAGGGCACTGGTTGTCACTACAACACTGGTGACATCACAGAGGATGCCAGAACTCTCTAGGAGACAATAGAATGTCCAAGAAGGGACAGCTGATGTCATGGGGAGCAGACTTTGCCTCCCTGCTAATGTTCTCCCTGTACTGAGCATAAGCAGAGGTGCCCTTTCCAGGAGACTTTCCTGGGGCAGAGCCACTGAGCACCTCCTGCTTCCAAAGCCAAATTTTCCTCAAGGCTTGATTATAAAAACCTTAGTAATTCCTATGCATCTAAATGAATGTTTCCTTTCAAATCTTCCCAAAAAATGTCTCATCCTGACTCAAATTGTCCTCATTCACCAATGTCAGCCATTAAAACTTCCTGAGATTTCATACCAGCTTGAATATGCAGTCAAAAGTTCTCCTGTCTCATTCTGTACGGGTGCTTTATATCACATCAAGAAATAGTCTGCATGGTAGGTTACAACATGGGTGTGTATTAGGGGAACACTCATGAAGTCATGTGCTTAGCAATCGACAATTGCCAGAAAATTCCTTAGGAGAAAGAGTTGAAGTCTTTAAGGTGCTAGGAAATGTGTGGAGACCTGTTGGCAGAGGAAAATGCAATATTGGAGCCACCAGTGAAGGGAACCTCATGCTGGTGGTGGGGTTCTCCTCTCTGCACCAATGTCGACAAAGTAGCACTGCTCACAGGACTGAGTAAGATATACCACGAGCTTCTATCAGAAAAATAAAATAGTCAAGAGATATAGGGGGTGCACAGAAACGTCTAAAATGAGGCTATAAACATCATTAAGTGGATAGAGCAAGGTCCCTGCACCTGTACACTGGGAAATGGCCACCACACCAAACCCAAAAGCATCTATCATAGTAAAAAATGAATACTTTATAGAATGCACACACTAACATTGATTGATCACATACATAGTTCAAATTTTGGGGGCAAATTCATGGCCTTAACTATCTTTGTCTCAACTTATATAGCAAAAAATAAGAAAGAACGAGAAAAGAAAAAGTCAAAACCAAAAGCTCAAGCTTCTCATATGAGGATTGCAGGAAGTGTTATATGGTAGTCAGTTCTGATTAGACCATTTTAGATAGAACAGTGCATAGTGACCCTTATTGTGATGGGCCCTATATAAAGCTTTCTGCAATATTGGAATTTTAACAAACCTCATCCAGAACGTACGGAAGAGGCACCATGAGATCACCATGTGATCACCATGTCCTTACTCTGCATCAGGTTATTTTTCTGCATCCTTGATTGTCAGCCATATAACAGCAACAATCTGAAATAGCTGGTAGACATGGAAAAACATGGCTAAAACTATAGTTGTGGGCTACACACCTCAACTGTGAAAGGCTAATGCTGTCTGCACAGTCCTTGGAGGCCACTCTTATAAGCCTATTTATTGCAAAGTGAAAGGAGGTTTATCTGAGCTCAAAGTGATCCTGGCCAGCCAGGTAGAGGGCAACATGTGATACTTGAGACCCTGTTTTAAACCAGCACAGAAATCCACACTTCATTCAAAGCATCATCTACGAATTCTCGATTATTTACCATTCTCTCCCTACCAGTCATTCTGTTTGGAATGGTAGAAAACAACGGGAACTGATCTTTCTATTCTACGGACCTTGATCTCTCTTTTTTTAGGTCCACATTAAGAGTGCATACAAATGGACATCACCATCTGAACATCTTAGTATTATCTACTCTGTATATATAGCATAATACTGTGCCTATGACAGTCTTAAGCTTCCTTGAGTGTAGTTGCCCCATCAAGAAGTGTGAAGTTCTGAGTTCAAACCCCAGTGATGCTTTAAAGGGACTAGAAGAAAGCCATCAGAGATACTCCACTTCTTTGTCCTTAGATTAAATCAAGTTGACACAATGTGAACCTGGTGGGCTATTTAACCATGCATCTTTCTCCCAACCCCACTTCCACGAGTTCAGTCCATGGCAGAATTCATTCCCCACCATCCTAGATATTTCTGTGTATATTTCTACAAGAGCCAGGTTTCTTTTTTTTAATAGAATTAGTTGTAGTCAATCAACTGCTGCCCTATATGAGAAATGATTAGTATCTATTGCAACTTACCACACTGTATTTGTGTATACAAGTACATTATTGGAAATCCAGCATTACTGATTAATTGGAAACCAGTGCTGTGGCCTTGCCTTTCTGTGCCTCTTCCTGGCTCACAGGCAGCAGGGGGCAGACCTTGAGTTCCTCTTCAGGGACAGAGTGATGTTGAATGGGCACTGAGCAGGCAGAGAAACACAGCTGAGGCAGCTCCTTTCAGTTATCAAACACATCATCTCCTTCCCATCTTTTTTTTTTATTTTTTTTTTATTTTTTTATTTTTTTTTTATTAACTTGAGTACTTCTTATATACATTTCAAGTGTTATTCCCTTTCCCGGTTTCCGGGCAAACACCCCCCTCCCCCCTCCCCTTCCTTATGGGTGTTCCCCTCCCAACCCTCCCCCCATTGCCGCCCTCCCCCCATAGTCTAGTTCACTGGGGGTTCAGTTTTAGCAGGACCCAGGGCTTCCCCTTCCACTGGTGCTCTTACTAGGATATTCATTGCTACCTATGGGGTCAGAGTCCAGGGTCAGTCCATGTATAGTCTTTAGGTAGTGGCTTAGTCCCTGGAAGCTCTGGTTGCTTGGCATTGTTGTACATATGGGGTCTCGAGCCCCTTCAAGCTCTTCCAGTTCTTTCTCTGATTCCTTCAACGGGGGTCCTATTCTCAGTTCAGTGGTTTGCTGCTGGCATTCGCCTCTGTATTTGCTGTATTCTGACTGTGTCTCTCAGGAGCAATCTACATCCGGCTCCTGTCGGTCTGTACTTCTTTGCTTCATCCATCTTGTCTAATTTGGTGGCTCTATGTGTATGGGCCACATGTGGGGCAGGCTCTGAATGGGTGTTCCTTCAGTCTCTGTTTTAATCTTTGCCTCTCCCTTCCCTGCCAAGGGTATTTTTTTTCCTCATTTAAAGAAGGAGTGAAGCATTCACATTTTGATCATCCGTCTTGAGTTTCGTTTGTTCTAGGGATCTAGGGTAATTCAAGCATTTGGGCTAATAGTCACTTATCAATGAGTGCATACCACGTATGTCTTTCTGTGATTGGGTTAGCTCACTCAGGATGATATTTTCCAGTTCCAACCATTTGCCTACGAATTTCATAAACTCGTTGTTTTTGATAGCTGAGTAATATTCCATTGTGTACATGTACCACATTTTCTGTATCCATTCCTCTGTTGAAGGGCATCTGGGTTCTTTCCAGTTTCTGGCTATTATAAATAAGGCTGCGATGAACATAGTGGAGCATGTGTCTCTTTTATATGTTGAGGCATCTTTTGGGTATATGCCCAAGAGAGGTATAGCTGGATCCTCAGGCAGTTCAATGTCCAATTTTCTGAGGAACCTCCTTCCCATCTTAAGGGCTACTGCTGAGGTCTTGCCCCCATACCTACCTTAATAGCAGTGAATTTGTTACACAGCAGCCAGCTCTTTCCTATTGTTCTGTAATACTTCTCCACATCATGGATGCCAAGAAAAACACTAACAAAGAACAAAAAACTCTGACGTTGAACTGTGTGGTGCTGGTCACATACCCTGTTATGTTCTGTATGTTATGAGGTTTGTTAATCTTAACAAGTTCCCCAAGTATATTCTTCACATAGGACCCAATAGATTCAAGGAAAATTGGAACAATTATGTGTAAAATGGCCTCAGTCAGGGCCCATAGACTGGAGCATTTGCAACACTTGTGCATGAGCCCATGTGGATTTTGCAATGAGCGGGGCCTAGCAATGTCCAGTACACAGTTGTGAGCTGTTGCTCTGGTTGAAATGTATTGGTGTGTGCATTCAATGAACTACAACTATTTAAATGAATTCAGTGTCCTGTGGTTTGAATCCAGACCCCTTGACACCAGATCTTCCCTTCTGCAGCACTTGGGAAAAAGGCTAAGTTTAGGAAAGTTGACGTCTTGTCATAAGTTATGTGACAGGAGGGATGGTGAATGATCCCTTGTGATAAGAATCAAGGTTTCCTCTGTGGTATTTAGGTCTATACTGGCCCTGTGCAACAGCTTCAAGAACCCATTTCTGATTTTCCTTGGGATTCCCGAGATGATGCACTCAGACATGATTGGAAACAACCAAAACGGTGGTCAGACTTGATTTATAGAATGTAGGTAATATTGCAAACTTATGTTGTAGGATATTTGATCATATTGTCATCCCCAATATTGTGTTATTTACTTAGAAAAATACCTTCTGGCTGTGTAGTTCAGTACTAGCACCAATATTTAATTATTAATTATTTTTTGTTTGTTTGTTTGTTTGTTTTTTGTTTTTGTTTTTGGATGAACAAGTACTTTCCTATTTTGTGGCCCAGCCCTAGCTCTTACTTCTTTGCACAGTCATAGAGAGACCTCAAACATATACTCAGACAAAGCCAGGGGAGTGTATAAAAGGGCCTAAGGCAATACCACATAATGACATTGAAAGTGGGCTCTCTTCTTGATCCACGCCTCCAGCTCTCCTGACATCTACATGAATTATAACTCCTAATGCAGTGTAAATGATGTCTGCGCTATTGCTGAAGGAATCATGAGAATAACAACTGTAAACATTCCACCATGGATAGAATTTGTGGAAAAAGGTGACTGGCAGCCAACAAGAGGGCTCTACAGTTAAAGGGGCTTGCTGTCAAGTCTGATGAGCTTGACTCAATCCCCAGGACCCACGTGGTAAAAGGGAGAGAACCAAGGGCCAAGCTGTCCTCTGGCTTCCACTCATGCGCTTACATGTATGTGAGTATATATGTATATGTCTGTATGTATGTGTGGATATGAATGTGTGTATGCATGTATGTGTATACGTGTATATGTATATGTGTGTATATGTCTGTCTATATGTGTGTATAGGTGTATTTGTATGTGTGTATATGTATTGTATGTGTGTATATGTGTGTATGTATATGTGTATGTGTGTATGCATGTATGTGTGTATGTGTGTATGTGTGTGTATGTGTGTGTGTATGTGTGTATGCATGTAGGTGTGTATGTATCTGTGTGTGAGCATGAATGTGTATAGTCATGTATAGGCATGTGTTTTCATGTACGTGTATTCGTGTATATGTACGAATGTATGTGTGTATATGTATGTATGGACACACAAACACACACAATGTTAAAACATAAAAAGCTCCTTGGAGTATTCACCGTGCCTGGATAAGTGGTGACCATGTGGGGGAAACACATGTCCATGTAAGCACACCTGTTCACATACGCTGAGCAATGCCCAGCCTGGTCTTGAGCTCACTACCTGCCCAACGATGAGTTTCTGCCCACCTGGTCTTCTCAGAGCCAGGCGACGATTGTTCCTGCCATTCCAGTTCTGTTCCAGTTTCTCATGCCACAAACCTTCTAGCTTGAATCTCACCTACTGACGCAGGAACCTAACAGCCTCCAACCCAGTGAAGTAAGTAAACTTCTTCCTGACATCCTCGGGCTTGGTGTCCCCCATGAGTCACAGGGAGGAAGGATGGCATGCACCAAGGAGAAGGGCCATGGGCATGGAAGAAAGGATCATAAGTCAGTCATCACTGACACCAGCAAAGTGTGTGCTTCAGAGCTGGCTCTGCTCACTCTTGTCCCAGTGGCAGGACTTAAGAGTGGTGCATACCTGTCACCCAGCACTCAGAGACATCTGAGGCATGAGAACCAGGAGTTCATGGCCATCGTAACTAATGGTGAGATCAAAGCCAGCCTGGGCTGCATGAGACTCAGTCTCAAAGCAGGCAAGGAGGAACTTGCTATATTTGAGCAAGGAAGCTGCCATCCTCCTGGGTTCTAAACATTCACTGCAATACAGAAAGATGCTAGGGCTAGTGTGGCAGAAAGTAGGAGACAGAGAAGCCAGGTTAACCCTCCCTAATCTTCTCATGCTGTGTGAGCTATGAGTAGATGGTGCCCTATACACTGTGGACAGGATGGTCTCTCAGACGGTTCAGAAAGCCATGGAGGACTCCAGCAATTCTCCACTTGGGTGTCACTTGAGTCTTATATGTGTGTGTTTACAAGCCAAAATATAAGATCCATAGGTGACTGTGTAAATTCAACATGGCACAGCCATGTGCTGGAATATTATTCAGCCTTACATAGGATTCAGATTCTGACCCTTGAACAGGAATGAGAATGGTAGCCATTCTCCTAAGTCAGACCTCCAGGCAGTGCAAAGACAAACTAACACTGTATGACACCACTGAGGGCTGCAGTGTCACCAGTTATATAAAGACAGAAAGCAGGAAGGTCTACAGAGCTCCAGGGGTGACATGGAGTGGGGAGGTTGGAGGGTAGGTGTGTAAGTGGGACTGAGCCTCAGAGGAGTCAGACATGGCTGCAGAATATGCATGTGGCTGCCTCCCATACCTGTGAGTCCTGCCTCCTCAGAAAGGCAAATACAGCAAAAGAAAGGAACAGAGGGGACAGGCTCTGACCACCTGTAGACACACACAAATGACATAACAGAATGTGCACACTGATGCCTTGCTGCAGGAGCAGTTGAGCATCCAGAAGGGTTGAAAGAGGCTGGAAGGGCTGAGCATGGCACTTAGTTCAAGGACATAGCTTTAGGTCCTGGGGAACCTACGGTGCCCAGGCCCCATCCTGCTGATACTGAGGGACATCACTGACATTCAGGGTGATGGCCGGGCTGGGCTGGGGAATAGGTGTCCACTCTCACCTGCCTCAGCTTGAAGATGCGCTGGGTGAAGTAGGACTGCAACTGCTTGTTGGATTCATTGATGCAAATCTGCTGGAAGCTATTCTGTTCAAAGTCCTCAAATCTGAATATGGCCAAGACACCAATGGGCAAGCACTGGGAGACAAGGTTTGGTTATAGCCGGGGCCTCCTGGAAAGATTAGCCCTCCTGAGAGGAGTTGCAGCAGAGGGGTGTGTTTTCCTGAACTGTTTGGTACCCAGTGTTTTTTTGCCAAGGGTTCCTTTGTTACTTCTTGATGGAACCAGGCCTGCACATATCCAGGAAGCATTGGGGTGGAACCTAGGCTTGGTGCCCACATGCTGGCATCGCTGAGGGTGAAGTCTAGCCTATCACACTTCCAGACACCGAGTGCAGATGCCTGGGTTCCTATAGAATGGCGGTTCTTACCCTTCCTAACACTGTGACTCTTTATTTCAGTTCCTCATGTCGTTGTCATCCCAACATAAACTTATTGGAGAGCTACTTCATGAGTGTCACTTTGTTACTGTGAGGAACTGTAATGTAAATGTCTGGTGTGCAGGAGCTCTGATGTAGAACCCACAGATTGAGAGCAGCTGCTGTAGAGGATCAGAGTTCTCTGCCAGCCCTGGTGTTTGCAGAGATCCCCTGGGTTCCTAGTCTCCATGGCTTTCCCAAGGACAGGGTTTATTCTTGGCCATCTCAGGGCCCGGGACCTCACAGAAACAGCCTCTCCCATGTCCTTCCTGTTGAGGAGAGCGTGGTTGGTCCTCAGCACAGACCAGTCAAACAGGGCGCTGTATAGACACTTGGCCAGGGAGTCTCCTGCAGTTATGGCCTCTGGACAGAGGGGTTTCTTCCCTGGGGTGGGGCAACCATGCCAGGTACAGGCAGTGATGCTCAGAGTCAAGACCTAGTTTTGTCTTATTTTCATAGACAAAGTTGCCCAGGCTGGCCTCGAACTTGCCTTGTAGCCAAGGATAATTAAACAACTGATCCTACTGCCTCTACCCCCCATGGCCTGGCATTGCAGATGAGTGTCACCAGAGCTGGTTTGTCACAGCTGCTATACGGCTCTAAGTCAGGTGCCTCATGTGCAGGAGTGTTATGACTGTGCCATCCCCACCCTGCAACCAGGGTTTTCACCTTTCTCCTGCTGAAGTCTGCTTAATCCCACCCTGGACCCAGGACACAGCAGCTGTGGGAGACTCAAAGCCTGGGGCTTCAGCACAGCATGGGTACACAGCATGGCATGCAGCCTACACTGCTGTGAAAAAGCCAAGGAAGTGCTTCTCAGCTCACCCCCTGTAGGAGTGTCTAGTCCATCCTTCTCTCCATGGATGCAGACATCTGCTTCCAACTGCCCGACATGTCCCTCTGGTTTTGACTTTCCTGGATGCCATGTCAATGCCACCACACAGAGTGCTGCCTCTACTGGGGACACTCACACAACCTCTCTGGGGGACATCTGAGCCAAGCAGGGATTGGGTGCACTGCAGAGAGGTCAAGTCATGTCGTGAAGTACCTTGTCCCACAAAGGCTCACTGTTCAGGGAGTTGACTGGAAAAGTAAGCTTATGCCCCTGGGCAGGGTTCCCCATAGGGAGTGTCCCACACCCTGCTATCAGGTCTATTCCTGGTGCCATGCAAATTCAATTTGCAAGACCCAATGCTCTGGAAATGTCAAGAGCTAACGGAAATGTACCAGGAAGTGCACATCATAGCAAAGGGACAGGATGGCACAGAGACCTATGCTATGGGTTAAAGGGCACGGAAAGGCCACCTCGAGCACAGGGGTCAGTCACCTCTTTCACAAACAAGGCAAAGGTCAATGCTCTCAGCTCTGGGAGCCTACAGGGCTCTGTGGCTCCTAAGCCCTGCAGCTGCAGCCAGAAGCAGCACTGAACAGGATGTAAATGCTGAGTATGGCGATGTCAATAAAACTTTATTTACAAAACCAAATTGGTGGTAGTGGTGGTGGTGGTGGTGGTGGTGGTGGTGGTGGTGGTGGTGTCGGCGGACTGGTTCATTTCAAAGCATGCTGGAGTGTCATGGCCACTGAGCATCGGGAAACACAGAAAGGAATGCAGGGTTCCCAACACCCAAGACGTCGACCTATGGCACTGGAACTGGGTCCCTGAAGGTAAGTCTGGACAGTCAGATAAGGTAAGTACAATTTATTACAAGGAAATGGGACAAGATAAATCTTCTCTTCATCTCGCTATGCTTAAGCATCTTTAAGAGTGCAGGGAATTCATGTCTATCAGTCTGGTTTAGAAAAGTGTTTAGAGACAGCAAGAGTAAACTCCATGGTTCCCTGACGAGGGTTCCAGGGATTCTGATATCTGGGTCAAAGTGAAAGTTAAGGTGAAAAAGGCTGTCAGGCAGAGCAAAAAGATTCCAATTTCTGGTCTCTTTGGGCTGTAATTTTTACTGTGTTCAAGGCCATGAATGCAGACAGGGTAATAACGAATACAGAACAAGAAGCTAGAGCTTCATTAAGACAAAACGTAAGTAAAAGTTTTGCCCTCTGCACCATTGCCTGAAGCAGGTTTTTCTAAGTCGTTTCCCGAGGATGGCATGTTGACCATTAGATTCACACGATGATAATGACGAATTCACCTGCCTTTTCTTTTCCTATAATTAGGCCAGCATCGATTCAAGGTGTGGCCCAACCGACTTATTATAAAGGATGATACTGGTTGGTTGAAAAAGGTAGTAGCTTTCTATGAACCATATATTAAGTTTTTATGTATATTAAAATTAACATTGGAAAGAACAATGGTAGGAGAGGAAGCTGGAGGACAACTGCTGCAAATGCTTGCTTTTGAAAATGCTAATGAAGAGTACAGGAGAGCATTATTACCTATAAAGGAGGCTGGGGATATTAATGCTTATATGAAGGCATGCAAGGGTATCTTTTCTGAAAATGGAAAGATGCATATTTGGCACGTATTGATCCAGATAGAGTTATTAAATTATATGTTTAAATACTCTTGAATATCCTACAGGCGCTTTCGCTCAGGATGTGTTGCCTTTAGAATGGGTTTATATTAAATAAAACTTTAACCAAACATTAACAAATAATGAGGAACAAATTTCTTTAATTATTCAGCAAGGCATACAAAGACCTGTTACTCTGTGGGGATATGATTGTGCTGCTATTGTTTTCCCATTAAGCAAAGATAAAGGGGAATATTTAATGCAGATGTCTGAGGTTTTTCAATTAGCCATGATTTCTTACACTGGAAATATTGAATTTCATCCTCCCCATAGTAAATTGTGGGATTGCTTTAAAAAACAAAAAAAAGTTTGATAAATACACTAATTTCTGTTGATCCATTACCATCACCGTTTACTGTGTTTACAGATGGCTCTAACACCAAGATGGCTTATTGGACCAAAGATTAATTTTGGGGACAAGAATCTTCTTTTGGGTCAGTACAACAAAATGAATTATTAGCGGTAATTAATGTATTCCAGGATTTTACTCATGATGTAAAAATATTATAGCTGAGTCCGCTTATGTTGTAGGAGTAGTACAGAATATTGCGACTGCTGTTGTTTCTACATCTAAGCATATATTAAATGTTATTCTCACATATTAAAGGACTATTGTTATTATGAAACTCTAGAATATTCATTACACATACTAGATCACATTCAAAATTTCCAGAATCTTTAACACTTGGCAATCCTATGGTAGATCAATTAGTGGCATTTGCTACCCCAGAAGAACACAGTCATAATCATGCCAATACAGGATATTTACATATTAAATATAAGCTTCCCTATTCTCAAGCCAAACAAATTATTGCTAATTGTCCTATGTGTCAGTCTTCACGTATAAAATGTGTTCCATCTCAAATTAATCCCAGAAGGATGCAACTTAATACATCGTGGCAGATGGATGGAACCCATATTTCTGAGTTTGGTCGCCTTTCACATATAGATGTAAGCATAGATAATTTTTCAAAATTTGTGTGGGCTACACCATTGCCAGGAGTACGCACTGCTCATGTTATACAGCATCTATTGGAAACTTTTGCTGTTATGGGACTGCCCTCTAAAATTAAAATTGATAATGGACCAACATATATTTCTTATCAATATAAACAATTTTGTCAACGATATCATATTGTACATATTACTGGTACAGAACACAATACACAAGGACAAGCTTTTGTTGAAAGAATTCACCATACCCTGAAATGACAAATTATAAAATTAAAAAGGGGGAAAAGAGATGGCCTTATGCAACCTGAAGGAGTTTGCAGACCAGTCCCAGAGCTATATTGGCACAAGCATTATACGTTATTAATTTTCTTAATTTACCACAAGGTGAAGTTATATCAAGAGCCGATAGACACTTTGTTGAACTTCCCCCCAGAAGGCATGGAACAGACAGTATGGATAAAAATTGCCCGGGATGCTGAATGGCAGGAAGGGACATCATTGTATATAGGGGAGAGGGTTTTGTCTCATTACAGGATGGGAGACTATTCTGGTTACCTGGGAGATGGATCCAAGCACAGAATAATAAGAACTGCTCCCTACCCTCAAAGGAATCCAGTTAAACCAGCTACATTTTCTCCTGATGGATGTTCTCAGGAGATGAGGAGGTGTCCTCCATTACTGAGGCCCTGGCTCCTCTTAGTGTCCACAAACAACAATGGATAAGGATCCGTGTAGTGACAACCCTATTACCTATATGGGGTAAGGTGAAGCGATTAAGCACTGAAAGGAATAATTTTGTCCCCTTCAGGAAAGTCCTTTACTGCTGAGCACTTATTCTTAGCAATGTGTGTTTTACTCATGGTTTCTTCTGCTGCGGCCAATGCCAGTTATCGGGCTTATAATGCTTATCATGATGAAATCCTACTACTTTTCTGTTAGTAAATATATGGATAATGACACAGAACATGATTGGAAGTTAATTCAAGCCTATTTAGAGTGTATTGAAAGTGCTTCAAAAGTAATTAATGCCTTGAAATATGATGTTCGAATGTCTTTTGGTAAACAGCTAGAAGATACTACCCCTATGGAAATAGCGAAATTATTGGCTAATCAATTGACAGGATTAGATCCCAAGGCTTGGCTTCAAAGGATTTTCCATAGCATGGGAGGAGCTAGTTTTGCCATAATCTTATGTACATTATGTATTATGTTGCTTTATTTTTACCTGACTAAACCACTACAAGGACCTTTAGCTATGTTATGTAAAGTGTTACTTTAAAACAAAGAAAAAAGAAGGAATTGTTAAGACATAGAGATGCAGCTCCAAGGCAGGGTCAAGAAAGGCCTGGTGACAGATTCAAGTAGGGCCTGGAATGCCGCCCTGGAGAAGAAAATGTTTTTCTCACTTGGCCTTAAATTATGTTCTGCTGTGTCCCGTTTCTGTGGAAGTGGTTCTAAAGCTCTCTTGGTAATGGTGAGTATATTTTGATTATAATAAGAAAGGTGATTTTTATATGAATATTTTTAGAAGAAGCTTTTGTTTATTCGTCTTTCTTTGTTTAATCTTCCCTCATTGTTCCTGGTATCCTGGGAATAATGATCTTATGGTATCTTGACACAATGAAAATTGTAGTAATGCATATTCTTAGCTTAATAAGGATTAATAAAGCTTGCAACTGCGTACAGTTTCTTCTGCCTTTGCTCTGCACCCCCTGTGTCCTGGGGTATGCGACCATACCCAGGGCCCCAACTCACTAGACATTGACAATGGGTCACCCCACAAAACACAGAAGCATCTACCTTAGTCAAAAATGGACATTTTATTGAATGCACACACTAACACTGATTGATCACATCCATAGCTAAGATACTAGGGGCAGATCCGTGGCCCAAAATACATTCCTCTAAACCTATAAAGCGAAAGAAAGAAAGAAATAAAGAGAGAAAGAAAGAAGGAAAGAAAGAAGGAAAGAAAGAAGGAAAGAAAGAAAGGAAGGAAGAAGAAAAAACACAAAAAACTTAAGCTTCTCATAGGAACTTCGCAGGAAGTGTTGTCTGGCGGTCAGTTCTGATTAGGCCATTTTAGATGAAACAGTGCACAGTGACCCTTAATGTGATGGGCCCTATATAAAGCTTTTTGCAATATTGGAATTTTAACAAACCTCATCCAGAACATACAGCAGAGGCAAGGATGTGATCACCATGTCCTTGCTCTCTATCAGGTTATTTTTCTGTGTCCTTGATTGTCAGGCATAGAACAGCAACAATCTGAAATAGCTGGTAGACATGGAACAAAGTGGCTAAAACTATAGCTGTGGGTTGCACACCTCAACTGTCAATGGCTAATGCTGTCCTAGAGACCTCGGAGGCCCCTCTTGTAAGACTGTCTATTGGAAATGGAAGCACTGACTTCAAAGTGAACCGGGCCAGCCAGGGAGAGGGCAACATGGATACGTGAGACCCTGTCTAAAACCAGCACAGAAACCAACCCTTCATTCAAAGCATCATCTATTAATTCTTTATTATTTCCCACTTTCTCCCTACCAGCCTTTCAGTCTGGAATGGTAGAAAAGGACTGGGAATGTTCCTTCTATTCTAAGGACCTTGATCTCTCTTTCCTTAGGTCCACATTAAGAACACATGCAAATGGGTATCACCAACTGAACAACTTAGTATCATCTACTCAGTATATCTAGCCTAATACTGTGCTATGACAATCTCAAGCTTCCCTGAGTTTCGCTGACCCAGCAAGAAGTATGAAGTACTGAGGCCACACCCCAGTGATCCTTTCAAGGGGTTAGAAGAAAGCCATGAGAGATGCTCCACTTCTTTGTCCTTAGATTAAATCACATTGACACAATGTGGATGGACTATTTAACCAGACATGTTTCTCCCAACCCCACCTTTCTGAGTTCAGACCATGGCAGAATTCATGCCCCACCACCCTAGATATTGAGTTTAGTGATATGTAATTATTATTTAAACCTATGTATTAAATTTTGTCATTTTGTTAATTTTTGTGGTTTTCCCAGTCTTCTTTGATTAACTTTCCTAGTATTATTAATTTATCCCCTGTGTTCTCTGGTATTTTGTCCTTCCCTTCAAACTAAAGTATTCCTTTTAGGATCCTCTACAGAGCTGTCTTACTGGTTATACATATTTTGTTAAATTTATTTTAGTGTGCATTAGTCAGCCCAGTAGCTGTGCAGTTGCCTGCCCTCCATGGTATCAGATCTACTTTCCAAACAATAACGCTCAACTCTTACTGGCTGTGTAGCATCTTGGCTGCTCTTTGTTCCACTGGGACAGCCCTCAGGACCAGGCTCTCCTCTCCCTTAACCATGGCTGCTGTCCTCTTCCTCTCTCCTCTCCATCACACACGTTCTTCCTTTATTCTATGGCAGCTTCTTCCTCCTTCTTCCCTCCTCATGATCCTCTCTAGCAAAGCCCTCAGAAACTCCCCTCCCCCATCTCTCTGCTGTGCAGCTGTTGGCTGTTGGCTTCTTTATAATCACAGTTAACTGGGAACAGGGTCAGTTATTTGGGGTTAACCAGTCCTGAGTTCCACAAATTAGCATTAAAATACAAGCAGCATTAGGCCAATCCACTACAGGGGTTTTTGTTTGTTTGTTTGGTTGGTTTGGTTTAATTTTCATTTACCTTTTTACTTGTTATTTTATTTTTGGCTATTTTTTATTAATTGGTTATTTTATTTATTTACATTTCAACTGTTGTCCTGCTTTCCAGACTCCCCTCTTCAAATTTACATCCCATTTCTGCTCAGCTTTGCCTATGTGACAGTGCTCCCCCACCCACACATATCCATTCCCACCTCACACCTCTAGGATCTGCCTTTGGTGGGGCTACAGGCCTCACCTTGAACCATAGAGCATCCTTGCATACAGTTTGGCTGGCAGTTTGGCCCCTGGGAGCTTGGGGATTAGGGAAAGAAGATCTGTTCAGATATTAAAGCCAATGTTTGCTGCATTCTCTTCTTTTTCTGGTTATATGTGAAATTATGTTTGTGTGCTTCTCTTTTTTTAAATTATTGAGAGAAGATTAATTTCTTGGTTTTTCTTGGGTATAGTTTAGTTCATTGTCATGGAGTTTTCCTCCTATTAGCCTCTGTTGTGCTTTCTTACAGAAAAGAATTCTTTAAATTTGGTTTTGTCATGAAATATCCTGGTTCCTCCTTTTATGGTGATTGATGATTATGCTGGATATAGGAGCCTGTGTCTGCGTTACATCTGCCCAAGATTTTCTGACTTTTAGAATCTCTGTTGAGAAGTCTGGTGTAATTCAGATATGTCTGAATTTATTTGTTACTAGATATTTATACCTTACCCCTTTTAATGTTCTTTCTTGATCTGTGCATTTAGCGTTTTAATTATTATGTGAATGGAGGAATTTTTCTGGTACAAGTAGTTTGATGTTCTGTAGGCTTGTTGTACCTTTATGGCCTTTTCTTTCTTTACCTTATGAAAGTTTGCTGCTATGATTTGTTGAAGGTGTTTACTGGATCTATGAACTAGAAATCTTAATTCTCTTCTATATCTATTATCCTTAGGTTTCAACATTTAATTGTGTCCTGAAATTCATGGATGTTTTGGATTCAATAAACCATACATGTTTATCTGAGATGGGTGTTTTGTGCTTTGTGGGATGACCTCCTTGACCCCAGGCTGCATGAAGAATCTCAGCTGACAATGGGGACATAAATTATAAGTATGTGTAGCAAGACCCAGGCCTCTTCCAGGTTCTTAGATATTAACTGAGAACCTCAAATACAGTAGTAATGTGATAGTGTGTTGTGAATCTAGTTACTATTCTCTATTTTGATATAGATGACTCTTTTTGTGTCATGGTCAGCTTATAATGACTAGAAGACCTAAGCTTGAGAATAACCAAAGACTACATTGCTTCTCTAGCAGCTGAGCTTTTAAAAGTCCTGGTGTGACAGCAACTGTTGGTGGACATTCTGGATTATTCCTTCTGTACTTTAACTCTCTGTAACTTCCACCATCAGTAAGTTAGTTCAATTCCATAAATTGGAAATCCATCACCTGGAAGAAATACTCTCTCTTTTTTTTTTTAAGATTTATTTATTTATTTATTATATACAAGTACACCGTGACTGTCTTCAGACACACCAGAAGAGGGCATCATATCTCATTACAGATGGTTGTGAGCCACCATGGGGTTGCTGGGATTTGAACTCAGGACCTCTGGAAGAGCTGTCAGTGCTCTTAACCACTAAGCCATCTCTTTAGCCCAAGAAATACTTTCTGAATATGATCTGAGATTGGCCATGGAAAAAGGGTAGCTTGAACTGTCCCACCTAGGTTCTGGGCCTGCACAGGCCTGCTCTCCAAAAGAAACCTGTGTTCACAGCTGTTGGCTGGCTAAGAAAGATTTCACGAGACGTGATACACAGCCCTCGGACTTCTGCTTCAGTCATCTGCACAATTTTTCCCGGACGATACCCTCATGCCTCCAGCAGGCGGGTGATGAAGCTGTCCACTCTCAGCTCCCCTTCAGCCATCTTGTGGGCACCAGACTCTCCTCCCTGCAGCAGGAACAAGGGCTTCTCCATGGTGGCTGCAGCAGCAGTGGTGGTTTGACATTCTCACCTAGGAGGCCCTATGCCTTTCTACCCCAGTTCCAACTCACCTCAGGCCCGGGCCTTCCCCCCATCCACTTCCCACGGAGCAGGGAGAGCAGCACCCACTAGAAATAAAAGGGAGGCCTTGGTCCTGCCAAGACTGAACCCCAGTGAAAGGGATTGTTGGGGGGGGGAGGGCGGTAATGGGAGGAGGATGGGGAGGGGAACACCCATAGAGAAGGGGAGGGGGGGTTAGGGGGATGTTTGCCTGGAAACCCAGAAAGGTAATAACAATTGAAATGTAAATAAGAAATACCCAATTTAATAAAGATGGAGAAAAAAAGAGAAAAGTGTCACACATTTAAAACAGAAGAATATGGACCCTAATTTTAAAGCACAGTTCTGTCAATTAACTATATCTTTAAGGAAGCTCAGAAAATCAGGCCAAACAATATTTTCTCGGTTTATGTATCTGTAATGTCGCATAAATAATAATGTCCGTTTCTTGCTATTGTGGAGGGAATTAAATAGTTAATATGTAATCATGGAAATTTTGAAGTACCATCCATTTTTCTGTTCATTAAATCAATCTTCCCCATTTCATTGATCAAGTATGTACGTTTTCTTTTCATAATTACATGTATAATAAAACCAGCATAAAAACCTTCAGAATTGTATAAGCTTTCACTTTTAATAAATTAAATTAGCTATTCTTTGTATTTCTGCTGAACATTTAAATGTTCTTCATATGTCCCAATGCTAGTTTATTAGGTACCTATAAACTTTAAACTCTTTGCCTGAGAGCATGAGTACTATTTAATTATATAGTAACTACACTCAGGCTGTCCTTGTATTAGAACCAATTATATCAGACTCTAAGAAAAATTACTATTGCTTTAAAGTTTGTGTGTGTATGAGTGTGAGTGTCTGTGTGTGTGTGTGAGTGTGTGTGTGTAAGTGTGTGTGTGTGGGTGTGTGTGCAGCACATGACCAAACAACTTTCAGGAGCCATTTCTCTCCTTCTGTCATGTGGGTCCCAGGATGTAACCCAGATGTTTGACTTTGGCAATAAATAATATTACCAACTAAATAAATAAATGAACAAACAAAAAACAAGCCACAAATCAACTTTAAAAGTAAAGGCCAGAAGTTCACAGAATAGTAGCATTGGCCTTACCATATCCTTTCTTTGGGGATGGGAAAATTAATGTTCTGAAATCCATGACTTTCAGGAATTGTGATATTCATGGAAATTCAATTCCTTTGCAGATGCTCCAGTTGTTGTGGCCAATTGCTAGAAAGGTCAGCTTAAGCTTGCAGGACCCCCACCATCCCTCCCCCTGCCTCCACAGAAAGCTCAAAAGACACTGCCCAGAACTTACTCCACATTCCCCAGAACCACTTTCTTTGTCCATCATTTCTTTGAGACGAAAGGTCAGACTCCTTCACCCTAGTCTCTCCACAATCGACATCCCCCCTCCCAAAACACTTCTAAGACTGGAAAACATGTCTTAGGATGTATCTGCCAGACTCAGACTGAGACAAACTAGGGCACTGGTTGTCACTACAACATTGGTGACATAGCAGAGGATGCCAAGATCTCTCTAGGAGACAATAGAATGTCCAAGAAGGGACAGCTGATGTCATGGGGAACAGACTTTGCCTTCCTGCTAATGTTCTCCCTGTACTGAGCATAAGCAGAGGTGCCCTTTCCAGGAGACTTTCCCGGGGCAGAGGCACTGAGCATCTCCTGCTTCCAAAGCCAAATTTTCCTCAAGGCTTGATTATAAAAACCTTAGTAATTCCTATGCATCTAAATGAATGGTTCCTTCCAAATCCTGCCCAAAAATGTCTCATCCTAACTCAAATTATCCTCCTTCACCAATATTAGCCATTAAAAATTCCTGAGAAATAATACCAGTTTGAATATGCAGTCAAAATGTTCTCCTGTCTTATTATGTACAGGTGCTTGAAATCACATCAAGAAATAGCCTGCATGGAAGGTTGCAACATGGGTGTGTGTTAGGGGAACACTCATGAAGCCTTGTGCTTAGCATTCAATGGTTGCCACAAAATTCTTTAGGAGGAAGACTTGAAATCATTATGGTGCTAGAATCAGTGTGGAGGCCAGTTGGCATAGGAAAGTGAAACATTAGAGCCACCAGTGAAGGCTCCTGTTGGGCCCTACCTTGGTGTTTCCCTCCCCCCTCGCTGAGCCTTTCAGCCTGCTATAGCAAGAAATTGTTTACACCTTTGACAGCTGCTCTTAGCCCCTGATTTGGGGCTGGGATTTTCCATGGCACCCTTCCTCCCCACTGAGCTTTCCTGCTTCTTGTTTTTAAGAAGCTGTTTATGCCCCTGATTGGGCTGGAACTTTCACCACACAGACTTGTCCTATTTTCCTGGTTGGGGATTTTCACCTGCCTTGTTGTTTTTCCACAGCTTTTGCCTCTGGTATATAAGGAGATCTCAGTAAAGCCTTGGTGGCACTCGCTAAAAAGGGGTGACCCGTGTACGTGTTTTCTTTCAACCCCACAAACCTACACCCAATATTCACACACTGTCAGCGCAGGCACTGACAATAGGTATCACAATAGAAACTAGTAACTAGATTAACCAAACTATCACATTAATGCTGTATTTCGTGGTATTTTTTTTTTTTTTTTTTTTTTGCTCTCCTAGAACCTGGAAGAGGCTTGGGGTTTTCTAATCCTACTCATAATTTATTATCCTTCCCAACACTATGGGCTTTGTTCTGTTAATGCTAACAGCGGCATCCAATACCTAGGATATTTACTACTGACATGTGTGACATGAGACAAAACAGTCCCTGTCATCCCTCACCTGAATAAACTTGCTTAGAGGACAGTGTAGGTGGAGGGTCCTTCTTTCCTCTCCAAGATCGAGAAACATTTCCAGTCTTCAGACAAGTGTGTCAGCCATTGTCCAGTGACTGTCTTGAGATGTCCACATTGTCAGCTGAGTGTCGTCATCCAGCCTGCCCTGTAATTGTTGTAGACGATTAATAGGGTTCCAGCCCTAGGATTTAATTCAGTGCTACAGTACCTGCCAAACACACTTAAAGCCCTAGCTGCCACCCTAGTCCTGTGTGCTCTAGAGAAAGAAAATAAAGAACCACATTGTCTATCAAGTTTCTCCTCCAATAGAAGGAGAATCTGCATCGGTCTTTTAAGTAACTCTAAGCCCCAGCTTCCCCACAGCTCCCTCCATCGATTGCACTATTGGTGCATTTTCAGTAATGCTCACTTTATTTTTGGTGTGCAAAGAATATGCACCATGTCAGTAAAGTGTGTGTGTGTGTGTGTGTGTGTGTGTGTGTGTGTGTGTTCATCCATGAACTCACTATAAATTATTATCAAATGACCCAGAAGACTGTGGAGAAACCTGTCGATGTGCATGCAGAATTATGTTACTACTGTTCCATGGCACCTTGCAGGGAACACTGAAATACTGGGCTGCTTTAATAGAGCCTAAAACCAGGCTATGCATGATTTTTGGTGAGATTGTGATGTGCAACACCACAACAGAGATCAGCAGAAGCTTCATTTATTCCATGCTGCTGTTACCAAGTGAGGCAAAGCCTCATCCCATAGAGAGTCTGGTAGGATCTGATGAAGGGCAATAAACTCAGGGTTGAAATCAAGCCTTTAGAAACAAAGAGAAAAATACAAAGTCAAGGAAAGCAAGAGCTGTCTTTTCTTCCTCTTTTTTTTTTTTTTGAGAAGAACCACAAGAGAAACAACCCCTTCCTCAAACTAACAATGCACAAGAGAGACAATACATGAATTAAAAATCAGAAATGAAATGAGGGACATTACAATAGACACTGAGCAAATTCCAAAATCATTAGTTCTTACTCCCGAGGATTTTATGCCAGAAAACTGGAATATTTATTCGATATTGTTGATTTTGTAGACAGATAACAATTACCAAAGTTAAATCCAGATCTGGGAAGGTATCTGAAAAATACCCCTAAGAAAATAGATACACTCATTAAAGGTTGCATACTTTATATATTATATTGCTTTCTTTTTGCATGATTAAACCCCTTCAAGGACATTTAGCTATGTTATAGAGAGTGTTACTTTTAAAACAAAAGAACAGAGAAAGAAATTGTGGAGTCACTGAGAGACACTTCCCTGACAGGATCAAGGAAAGACGGCTGAGAGATGCAAGCAGGGGCTGCAATGCTGCCCTTGAGAAGAAAATGTTTTTCTCACTTTACCTTACACTATGCTGTACTGTGTCCCTTTTTTGTGGAAGCGGCTCTCATGCTCTCTGGGTTATGACAAGTATATTGTGATACTAGGAAGAGGGGTGATTTGCTATACAGATATTTTAAGGAGAAGCCTTTGCTTAGTCTCACTTCTTAGCCTAGTCTTGATTCAGTCGTTCCTGGTATCATGGGAATAACGATCTTATTATATCTTGCCAAAAGGTAAAGTGAGGTAATGCATATTCATGCCTGTATAAGGGTTAATAAACATGCAGCTGCATGCAGTTGCATCTGCCTTAGCTCTGCATCCCCTGTGTCCTGGTTATTTGTGACCGTACCTGGGCCCCCAACGCACTAGCTGTTGACAAGCATCACCCTTTTCAGTGTTAGGTATATATTTTTTTGAAATCTATGATGTGGAGGCGTATTACAGCAACAATATGAAATAGCAGGCGGGCATGTATGAAAATTGCTGTGTTTAAGCTAGGTGTGGGGACAAGTCCTCAAAAGGAGCTGTTAAGATGGGAAACAAATAATGCATTTGTTGCTGGAATTGAGTTGCCTCAGCTGTGTTGCTCTGCCTGCTCAGTGTCCATTCAACCTCACTCTGTTTCTACAGAGGAACTCAAGGTTTGCCCCAGCTGCCTGTGAGCTGGGATATGGGCAGAGAAAGGCCAGGACACAGTGGTGATTTCCCACTCCTCAGTTATGCTGAATTTTCCACTACTGTACTTGTAAACACAAGTACAGTGTGGTCAGTTATTATAGATATTTGTCATTTCTTACAGAGGGCAACTATGATTGACTACACCCAATTCTATAAAAAACAAAACTCAGGAAACCTGGCCCTTGGCAGCAATGAATCAAGAAATATCTAGGATGGTGGGGCATGAATTCTGCCAAGCAATGAACTCAGATAGGTGGGGTTGTGAGGAAGATGTATGGTTGAATAGCCCAATAGATTCACGTTGTATCATCTTGATTTAAGCTAAGGACAAAGAAGTGCAGTATCTCTGATGGCTTTCTTCTAACCCCTTGAAAGGTTCACTGGGGTTTGACCTCAGTTCTTCATTCTTCTTGCTGGGACAGCAACACTCAGGTAAGCTTGAGATTGCCATAGGCACAGTATTAGGCTAGAAATGCTGAGTAGGTGATACTAAGTTGTTCAGATGGTGATACCCAATTCATTTGTTCTTAATGTGGACCTAAGGAAAGAGCGATCAAGGTCCTTATAATACAAAGATCATTTCCAGTTCTTTTCTACCTTTCCTGAATGAAAGACTGGTTGGCAGAGAATGGTAAAAATTCAAGATGATGCTTTGAATGGAGGGTGGGTTTCTGTGCTGGTTTTAGACAGGTTCTCAATTACCTCATCTTGTTCTCTACGTTGCTCGTCAGGTTCACTTTGAGCTCAAATAAAGCTGCTTCCACTTTCCAACAGGTAGTCTTACAAAGGGGCCTCCAAGGACTGTGAGGACAGCATTAGCCAATGAGAATTGAGGTGTGTAACCCACAACTATAGCTTTATCTGAAAGACCCTCAGACAGAGGAGACTCTCGCTCCAGTCCTGAGGACAATCACCACCCCATGAACACACAGGACTCAGTCTTGATGTAAAAACAAGAGGTTTACTTTGGGATACCAATGCACTGGGGCTCCACACAGTCCTCACGCAGGAGGGATGTGAGGAGCCTCGAACAACAGAAATGTACAGCTTAAACAGTCATTTACGATCACACAGTTTCCTTAGCTCAGCTATTTTGGTGCCAAGGATATCTAGGCAGATGTTTCTCGGCCTGGAATTCCTAGGATAAGGCCTTAACCACATCAATGTAGCTATTTCAGTACCAAGGACGTCTGACTTGATATATGTTTTCTTATCCTGGGGTTTCCAGGACAAGGACCATGATATCTGTCTTGGCAGGTGTTTCTCTTCTGGAGTTCCCAGGACAAGGCTATAGCTATGTCAGCCTATAGCACAGCTGCATTCAGTACCAAGGATATCTCACTTCTATAGTGGTCAGTCAGCTTCCCAGATGTTTCCTGTCTTGTAATTGCCCTGCAGTAGATATGTTCTATACCCTCTGTTCTTATGGTCAGGCAGCTTCCTAGAGAGTGGGTGGGAATGTGCTTTCTGTACTTTCTGGTCTATTGTCTAATGTCAAGGGTCTAAGCGAGGGCCAGCTTAAAGATTCTCATTCTTAAGAAATGGCTGTACTGATATATAAATGGGGATCTTTCATATCCAATTTCTTCCAAGTCTACCAGCAATCTCAGATTGTTGCTGTAATATGCCTGACAATCAAGGACACAGAAAAATAACTTGATACACAGCAAGGACATGGCAATCATATCCTGTGTCGTTATGTATGTTCTGGATGAGGTTTGTTAAAATGACAATATTGCACAAAGCTTTATATAGGACCCATCAAATTAAGGGTCACTATGCACTGTCATAGCTAAAATGGCCTGGTCAGAAGTGACCACTGGATCACTCTTCTGTAACGTCACATGAGAGGCTTGTGCTTCTTGTGTTTTTTATTTTTCTGTTTTTTTTCTTATTTATTTATTTATTTATTTATTTATTGCTTTATATATTGTCCGGAAGATAGTTCAAGTCATGGATCTTGCCCCAAAATCTGAGCTTTGCTACTAATACTGTAAACAGTATTAGTGTATGCATTCAATAAAATAACTTGGTTTTTTTTTTTTTTTTAGTATGATAGATGCTTTTGTGTTTTGTGGGGTGATCCATGAAACAGGAGTGAAGATGCTTGTTTCTTACTCTGTCCACTGAGTTATATCTCTAGGCTTGTCCTACTCCTTTGGCTGCATACCCCCCCACATCTGCTGACTATTTTATTTTTCAGATGAAATCACACGTTATAGCTTAGAGAGGCCTGTATGCAATCCTGCTTTGGTAACTTAAGTGCAAAGAGGAGAGCCCCACACTCAGCCTGAGGGTGCATTCTCTGGTAGATCCAATATTTGAGTTTCCTCTGCTAACAGATCACCACATTGTTGCCAGGACCATAATGAATGCAATTCTTTCTCCTAAGGAATCTGGTGGCAACTGTCAAATGTTAAGCACAAAGCTTCAGGTTGTACCTATAACACACACCCACATTACAACCTAGCCTACAGGCTATTTCTGGGTGTGATTTCATGCACCTGCACATGATGAGACATGAGACATCTTTGGCTACTTATAGGAACTGGTGTGATTTCTCAGTAATCTTTAATGGGTAATATTGCTGACTGAGGAGAATTTGATGTAGGATGAAACATTTCTGTGCAGGGATTGGGGAGGAAGCACTCATTTAGATACATAGCAATGACTTAGGTTTTTCCAATCAAGCCTAGAGCCAAATTTGGCTTTGGAAGCATGTGGTGCTCAGTGGCTATGCCACAGGGAAGTCTCCTGAAAAGGGCACATCAGCTTTTGCTCAGTACAGGCAGAACATTAGCAGGGAGGCAAAGTCTGTTCTCCATGACATCAGCCGTCCCTTCGTGGACATTCTATTGTCTCCTAGAGAGACCTTGGAATCCCTGTGATGTCACCAGGATCGTTGTGACAACCAATTCCCTTCTTTTTCTCTTAGTGTCCAAAGGATATATCCACAGACATGTTTGCCCGTCTTTGTAGGCACTTTGGGAGAGTTGATGTTGATAGAGAAGAGTCTAGAGTGAAGCAAACGAAACCTAAAGGTAATGATGGACACAGGACATGGGGAATGTGGAGTAAGTTCTGGGCAGTGTATGTTGAGCTTCCTCTCAGGGGTGTGTGTGGGGGTCTTCCGCTGGCCTTTTTAGTAATGGGCCACAACCACTGGAACATCTCCACAGATATTGAATTCCATGATTATCACAATTCCTGAAAGTCAAGGTTTTCACATCATTAGTTTCTCCATAACCACATGGAGGATATGGCAATGCCTATGCTATTATTGGGTGAACTTCTAGTCTTTACTTTTACAGTGCATTCGGTGTGTTAAATTGATATAATAACACCATAAGTAGTCATGGAGGGTACAACTTTTCTGAATTAAACAGGGCATCAATGTACTTCACTTTCATTGCTTCTTTAAATTCAGTGACTATCTAACAGTAGTAAGAGGGAGAGAATTGTGCTCCTGGCCATGACCTTATATTCTTAGAACTCCTCTGACTACCTCTGGCTGACGGGGCCAATCTTACCTTCATATATTAGAGGTTCTGTGTGGCAGATATTTTTCTACAGTAGCCAAACTATACGGAGCAGGTAGAGAAAGAGCCTGTATCCTATTGGCCTGTGTGGGCGGGCATAGGGAACACCTGGCTGCTTACATCTCTTGGTCTCTATATAGTAGTGGGGGAACTGTGATCCACTTAGGAGGCCTCTTACACATAGACCAAACTCCTTGCAGTGACACTGGCTTCCAAGCATGTTCTCCTGTTTGACCTCACTGTGGTCTGTGTATGCTCTATGCATTCGCCCCATGCGGGTTCACTTGTGTTCTTCTACCTACAGAGGCCTGCAGACAGACGTCATCCCCTGAAAATGTCCTAAACAAGGTGCAGGCCAACGAGGAAGAGGAGAGGCTGAATAGAGAACTGGAGCTAACTACCAAGGAGAGAAATGAGCTGACAGATCGCCTCCTTTATGTGACAGGTGGATCCATGAGCAAGAGGTGTGCATTGCTCCAAACAAACGACCTTGTTCTAAACCTCATCTCCCATAGAGAGGAGATTCAGAACCTGACCCTTACTGAGGAGTGAGTTTGGAAATGGACTCTCTGATTCCGCCTGTTGAAAATCTGAACTTGTGATCTGAGTGAAGATTTCAGGGAAAAAGTCCCTGGAGCATGAGTTCCCAGTGTACAATTGGAAAGCCCTTGACAGGTGGCAGCTTTGCAAGGTTCTAGGTGCTGTGAGTTTGTGGAGAGTGTTTGTACTTGCTAGGAGGGGACTGAATGCTATCATCTCCTGGTAGCAGCCGTAGGTGACAGGTCCCACATTGTTCATATCAATGCTTAACTAGAAGGCCTGAGGCTCAGGCCTGTTCTTCTTGTCTGTGTGCCTTACACTCTGAGACAGTAATGGTGCATGCATTTCTACTGATTCTCATTGTGCTCTTTCCATATTTGTCTCTCTTTCTCATTCTCTGAGTCTGTTTACTTTTCTTTTCTTGTGGGTGTGTCCCAGTTTGTGTGTCTGTGTGTGCACAGGTCTGCATGCATATGCACAACTTTTATATGTTTCTATGTCCCTGCACACTTGGAATTTAGGGGTCTGTTTTTTGACCTCAGGATTTACCTGTATAATAGTTTCATGGAGGTGTAAGTGCTTTATTTTGGAAGCCCCACTTTCAACAGTAAAGTTCTTTGCCTGTGTGGTCACATTTGTCTATACATTTGTATGCCTTGGGCAGATTATAAGTTTGTGGCAATATCTGGTCTCATCTCCAGAATTATGTGTACTGTCTGCCTCTAGAATATTAGTTATTCGGCTTGTAGCATTCCACTTCTCAAAACAGGAAAAATGAAATCAGAGGTTTCTGGATGTGTGTGTGTGTGTGTGTGTGTGTGTGTGTGTGTGTGTGTGTGTGTGTGTGTTTGGGTAAGCTCTGTGGCCTAGGCTCTTGACATCATAACAGGTTTGAATGCAGATCCAGCTCTCCTGATTGAAAAAAGTGAGCCAGGGAACCCTTTATCTGGGTGCTTAGCTTCTGTTATCCTGGGCACACAATTCCAAGTTTCTGAATCTGAAGAAGATCCAAATATGTAGAATTCAGAAAGTGTCCTTCCAGGGCTGGGCTAGTACAGGACACAGCCTGAGTTCATATAATCTTAAACCTTGATGTTCATTGGGTTCTATCTTCCTGGGGCCAGCCCCTACTTCAGGCCAAATCCATTTTATGAAAACTTGAAGATAAAGGAGAAAGAGGTCATGTCATTACTGCACAACTTAGACACAAAGAACATTGAACATCGTGAGAAATTTCAGGAGCTCAAGAAGGAGATTAACTTCTATCGGTAAGTACTGGTCAGAAGGGCCCATCACTTGGGGAATGGCCATGTCTGCCTCTCTTTGTTCTGGACTGGAGAGCCTGCAGCTCTGGGTCCATGTCTTCTGCTGTTTAAATATCACTGTGCCGTGGGTCTTTTGGACTCAGATTCAGTTCCATAAGAGACTGTTACTTATCACCACAGTGTCTATGCATCTTTAGAAGGCTCTGGATAGAACTACACTGATTCAGGCATCAGAGTGTTATTAGGCCAACCTGCGGCTCTGGGGTCATACCAGGTTTAACAAAGCGCAATGTGTGGACCACATGGTTAGCATGACCTCCCTTGGTTCTACTGTCCTCTTGTGGTTATTTGCTGCCTACTAATTGATGTTGCCCCAATGCATTGGGCTCACATGGATAGTTGAAGATCCCTTGTTCTTTTGGACAGAAATGGACTCTTATTTGTGCTTGGATCACAGAAACAATTTATTCTTCCCTGGATTAGCCGTTTGTTGTTTGTGCAGCAGCCTTACATGTATGGAGATATATTCTATGAAGTCTTTATGGGTATCTGGGTCCTGGTGGAGTTTGTGGGATTTGGCAGTTGGAATGGGAGGAAGAGGCTTCAGGATCTTACTATGCAGAGTGTGTTTCCAGCAACCTGCACAGCCGGCTCCTGATGGACCAGGCATGTATGAAGAAGAAGTTGGTCACATTGAAGCAGGAGTGCAAGGAGGTACAGCGATATTTGTTTGAGTTGAACCCGAAGGATGAAGACGAACAGGAGAAGACCAGCAACCTCCAGACCCAGCAAAATGTGGTAGGAACAAGCAGCTGAGTCAGATTGACAATGTCTGACACCATTTGCCTATTGGATACATCTTTGCTTCCCCTATCACCTTTCTAATCTCCCCACACCCAGTCAGTCACCCACCTCATGTGATAGAGTTATTCATTGCTCTGTCTATGCACAAGTATTCTGGGATGTTAACCACTCCTCAGAAACTGAATTATGGGCAATTATACTTCTCTGCCCTTTCTGAAACTGCAGTCCAGAAATGGTGACAGAGGAATAACATATCACATGACTGCATCTCCCTATCACAGATTGGATGCTATGAAGAGTTTTGAATGAGTTCTTGGTTGTGTGACAAAGGTCATGCAGGGGCCATGTGATGGTTGGAAGCACTTTGTAGGGATAAGAACCAAGTGCAAATGGCAAATGAGTCCTGGTCATTGGCTTTGCTCTGGGTATCATGTGGCCTTCTCCTTTCTTCCTGCACCCCAATTAGGTCTCTCCCCATTTCCCCATTCTTGGTTTGCACTGGTAGAGTCTGAGGAGCAGCTTGTTCTCCCACAGTACTGTGAGGGTTGCTGGTGATGTTCCCAGCCTGCAGAGATATCAGCAATGATTTCAGTGAAAGATCAGTGCTGTCTGTCCAATGCAGCTGAGGGGACAGAAGGCAGCAACTTGACAGCTGGTATGCATGTCCCCAACAAATCAGTGTCTTAATAGCTGCCTTCTCCTCCCAGGTCTCAGGAACTGCAGGAGACATGGCATAGGACGGATCCCAGGAAGACAGCCCCCTGAGGAATGAGTTTCTCTCTCAGGATTTCCCTGTGACGACAATCCTCACAGTCAAAGACTTTTTGGGGGAATATTCTTCTTCTCAGATAATTTCCTCAATGTATAGAGACCCTAAATTTATGTATCCGTATGCCAGCCTGTCTCATTGAGGTCTTTCTCCTTTCTCATACCGACAACACCATTTGAGAGACAACTGAGGGGAATGCCTTGACATCTCACGTCCTAGAGGAGAAACAGCACTACAACTGTGTTTCTAAATGTTCATTAAGAAAATGCTGTTAAGAAATGTTTTTGGTTATGATTTTCATTGAAGTTTTCTTTTTGTTATTTCATAGTTATATATTCTTGTTACTGTTTTTCATTTTTTATACAATTTTAGTTGTTCATTTTATGCCTGTTTTTTGTAAATTGTATTCCTTATGAATAAAAATTGATTTGTAACTCTTGACTCTTAAGACCATCTTATTCAAGGGTCCTTTCCCCTCCTGTAGATTTAGAACTGACAGCTAGATATGGATCTTTGCATGGTCCAGTGAATTCAAAGCCACCAAGGGGTACACAGGGTGATAGTGTCTTTTGTGTGGATAATGTGACTTTTTTTATGGACACACACTTTATGATGTAATCACTGACATACTGTATCCATGCTGTCATGTATTCTGCTCATCCTAGTCTATATCAGTCTACAACACACATTCCTTATTGACTGTGTGCACCAGATATTGAGTAACACACACTCATGCCTGTAGAGCTGCAGAAAAAATGACAACTTTCACAAAGGAATATAGAATAATCCTAATCGAGAACCATGTGCCTCAGTTTTTCTTACAATACAGCATTAGTATTAAACCACAAAGATAATGACCATCAACGTCATTTTGGGAAATAGGTTTTTATAGGTGCAGTTTCACTTGATCATTCATATGCTGTGTTTTTTATTGTTGCTGATTATATTTATTTTTATCTTTTAACTCAATGGATCTTTTTTTTTCAAATGTATGTCTGGGCCACTCCTGAGTGCATTTCCCTCATGATCCAAAAGAGGGAATAGCATTCCCCATTGTAGATGATTGTTAGGGACCATGTGGTTCTTCTGAGAGAGCAGCAGATGCTCTAACCTGGGAGTCATCACCACAGCTCCTGTAGGTAGCTTTTGTCCTTCCAGGGCATGTGCTATACTAGATGGACACGATCACCTTCAATTAAGGAGAGAGATCTCAGGAGATGTGTATGTACAGGTGGTTTAGCGGTGCCTGCTCAATGTGGCAGCCTGCTAGGCATCCACACCGGGCTCTGGTGCCTCCACTGCTCATTGTGCATTCAGAATCATTCTCCAGCATCACTCTATTTCAATTCCAAACAGATCTTTCACTTACTATCGATGATTATATACATTAAGCACATCTGATAAAATACAGAAGAGACTAGCCTCCTTCTACAGGCCAACTTGGCATAATGAATTCTTTTGATAGAAAGCAAGATAATTATCTTAATCTATGCAGTTTAGGGAGGACCTCAAGACCACCCATACTGAATGCAGACTGCAGCTGTGACCACATGTTTCTTTTGCAGAGCAGGTCTGTGCAAGCCCAGAACTTAGGTGGGACAGTTCATGTTTCACCTTTTACGTGGAAATCTGTGATTGTATTGAGAAAGTATATTTTCCACGTGACTCATTTCCAATTTATGGAATTAAACTGACTTACTGAGAGTGGAGGTGACTCCGAGAGATAAAGTGCAAAAGAATAATCCAGTATGTCTGCAAACAGATGCTGTCTCATTAGGGCTTTTCAATGCTCAGCAGCTGGAGAAGCAAGGGAGAGGCATTGGTGACTCTCAAGCTTAGGTCCTCTAGTCATTATAAGCTGAGCATGACACAAAAAGGGTCATAGTTATCACACTAGAATCTAGTAACTAGATTTAACTCACCTACCACATTAATGCTGTGTTTGGTGGTATTTTTTGCCCTCTTAGGACCTGGAAGAGGCTTGGGGTTTTCTAATCCTACTCATAATTTATTATCCTTCCCAACACTATGGGCTTTGTTCTGTTAATGATAACAGCGCCATCCAATACCTAGGATATTTTCTACTGACATGTGTGACGTGAGACAAAACAGTCCCTGTCATCCCTCACCTGAATAAACTTCCTTAGAGTTCAGTGTAGTTGGAGGGTCCTTCTTTCCTCTCCAAGATCGAGAAACATTTCCAGTCTCCAGACAGTGTGTCAGCCATTGTCCAGTGACTGTCTTGAGATGTCCACATTGTCAGCTGAGTGAGGGCAGGGCAGGGCAGGGCAGGGCAGGGCAGGGCAGGGGATTGTGGCAGGGCAGGGCAGGGCAGGGGATTGGGACAGAGTCCATGAGATGTCAGTAGGCAACAGGCCAGCTGGGGCTAGTGTGGGTACAGGGCTTCTAGTGTGGGTGTGAGAGGAGGAAATTAGGAATGGTCAGATTCTGATGCAGCACATAGGCCGGAAGCAGCTTAGATCATCTCAGTGCCATATAGGGACATTGTAGACACTGATGGGCAGTGTGCGGATGGTAGGGCCCCATATAGTGCTCTCTGCAGGTGTCAGGTGAGCATACAGTGGCTCTGTCAGACTTATGACAATCAGGCAGGCACTGGGTGCAAGTGAGAATCATGGGACAAGTCCTGTGTGCAGCCTGGTTTTGGGACATTCCCAGGTGCACCGTGGACTGCAAATTAAAGGCAAAGGACACAGGGAAGCCAGCAATTCCCATGCACAGGACATAAATACCTGTAGATCTTTCTAGAATTTCCATAGACTATCTGTCACTAGTCCTCATTATAGAAGGCACCAACATTCTGCCCTCTACTTCAACTTGGTGAGACAGCTATTCTAACTCCAGCAGGAAGGCCTCAGGGAAGACAGTAAGAACTCACAGGTGACCACTTTTACTATTGAAACAGGATCTTCCTATGGAGCCCAGAGTGTCTGTAGGATACTAATGCTCCTGCCTCACAGTGACTAGAATTCCAATCCACCCTCAAGAGCAGTTGATTCATAGTCAGATCTGATTAAGGACAGCTAAGGCCCCAGGGTGCTAGGATTACCAGGGTCCTAGTAAGTTTCTCCAGCCTAAATTACAACCTGACTCAGTGCTGCTATTTGGGACACCGCCTGATGCCCAGTGACACCACACCTTGGAACTCTTTGTCAAGCATAAGCTGTTATGGGAATGAAGTACCCACACAATAAAAACTGGTCCGGATATTCCTACGTCAAGAATCCCCTGTTGGAAATGCCTTGGACCGCAAAATTTTAAATTCTAGATCCTTCTGGCTTTTAGAAGATTTATAAATACAAAAGAAAACATAGATGGGCATAGTAATTTAAGCCTGTGAGCCCAATCATCGGAAAGTGAGTCAGAGTGATGGAAGACTGTAAGTTCCAGGGCAACCTGTGTTTCAAGAAAAAAAAAAAAAGGCATGGTGAAGATTCCACTCAAGTGGAAACCAAAAGGGTTTCACATGGGCCCTGCCATCCATTGGTCAGCACTCTCATCACCACAGCCACAGGCAGACACTGGAGAAAATTTCTCTCTTTGGGATACAATCCACCCCATGATTCTATGTGAGGAATCCCCCAAAGGTTGCATCATGTGAGGGATCTAGAAAGTTCAGGATTGGTAGAATTAAGGAGTTTATAATTAGGGATGATCTACAGCTGTGGCAAAGCCTTTACCCAGCACATGGCAGCCCTAGCTTTGTCCCCAACAGTAAAAATAAAATTCCCCAAAAATAATTCAAACAAAATGTCATGAAGCCTGCGCCCTGACCAGTCTCCTCAAAAGTGCGCAGGAACCTGGGTCCACATAGGACCCAGCACGGCATCTGTGACCCGTGAGAAGGGATCTAATATAGGAATTAGTACAGTATGACTTATCCTTGTGGATACCTTTGGTGACAATTACCACCTGACCCCTGAAAACCCATCTACCTGGGGGGCTCAGCACTCATGTCACCCAAAAAGCCCAGATCCTAGGGCCAGCATGGGCAGGTGGTGAAGAAAGTTTGTCTCTCGTGAACATCAGTTGCTGCTCCTGATCTGACTCTATCCTCAGGAGACAATGTCACTCCAGCAAGTGTGGGTGTCAACGGCTCTTCCCAGGCCAAGGCTGGGATACTGCTTAAGTTCCACAATGCACAGCAGTGCTCACTCTAGAGCTAAATGTTCTACAGCTGAAAGAGGTGGGTGCTCTGCTGGCCACGCCCCTCCCCTGCAGTATTTAGTGCACTCAGAGTGGTGCTTCAGATGTGAGGGACTTCTTGAGGCTACTCCCATGGAGAATGGCAGATTCATCAGAATGGGGCACAGGGTGAGTTCAGAGCACAGCTGGGAGGAATTTAGGGGTGCCAAGCCATGACTAAGACCAGATCTTGGGCTGACAGGCAGTTGAGCTGGAGAACTGGCATCCAAAGAGTGACTGCCTGAATTCCTTTTAGACCAAAAGCCCTGGATCTGAGCTACTTTGGTGCATTCTCCTGAGCAGGGTCCCAGACGCAGCTCAGAATCGGGGTTGTGCATGGACTTTGGTGCTGGCAGCAGGTGGCTTAGCCACAAAGTGCCCAGCTTTCCCATCTGTGCCCACTCAAACTCCTCTGTCTCATTTTAGGTGTGTTTGGTATAGTTTTGAGACAGGGTATCTTGTAGCAGCACAAACCTGCTTTAACCAACACTGTAAGGTAAAACCAACCCTGAATTCAAGATCCTCCAACCCCTCTGTCCCAAGTCCTGGAATTAAGACCTCCAGCTGTGACCATTTTACTGCAGCATAGGATCCATCTGTATTAGAGTGAGCTTTGGAAATACTGGAGCTCCGACTGTTCCTTAGAATTCAGGTTTCCTTAATTCTTAGCAGGAGTTTTGTGATGATGCTGATGAGAGAGTCAGGAGTTACACTGGGAGAGGTAACAGTCCTGGCAGCCCTGAGTGCGCAGTGAAAGTCAAGACAGAAGCCTGCTGGTTAGCACCTGAGTGAAAGTGGGAGGATTCAGAGTTCAAGAACAGACTCAGTTACATACCTAAGTCCATATTGCAACATTTTTGTTTCATTTTTGGCTTGTTTTCTTTGAGACAAGGTGTTAATTTATAGCCCTGGCTGTCCTGGAACTCACAATGCCTCTACCTCCCAACGCATGGAAT
The DNA here is from genome assembly GCF_021556685.1 of Rattus norvegicus. Classification (NCBI taxonomy): domain Eukaryota; kingdom Metazoa; phylum Chordata; class Mammalia; order Rodentia; family Muridae; genus Rattus; species Rattus norvegicus. The sequence continues at coordinate 232,944 of NW_028238785.1, forward strand.
TAAAGGCATGTGCCAACATGCACTGCCACTAATTAATTTTTAATTAAACATGCTGGCACAATCCAGTAATCCCAGTGCTTAAGAGGCCGAGGCAGGCAGATATCTTGCTTCCTGACAAGTCTGATCTACAGAGAGCATGTCAGAATAGCCAGGGCCAAACCGAGAAACCCTGTCTCAAAAAACAAACAACAAAATGAATTTGTTTTAAAGAAGAGAGGAACGATTTAACAGAGAATTAGAGGCCGAGATCCAAATGATATTCGGTAGTGCAGAGTCTAGCTTCTGAGATGAAACTGGACACCATGGGGTTAGTGTGGGGATTCTCATCTTGGACTGGAGACAGAGGGTGACTTCAGGCATGGAAGGCTCAGTCAGTCATTAGTCAGGATTCTCAATCAAGAGGGTGTTGTAAGATCCAAAATGTGTGAGCAGTGTTCTGCATGAGACTAGAAGAATCCGCCTACCCATACAAAACAGCCAATGAAGAGTAATCACAAGCATACGTCTGGAGGTCCACAAGAGGTTAACGTCCACCTTAGTGTGGATTATTCAGAGCACAGGTGGAGAGGAGTAGAAGAGCTGATGGTGGCTGAGGCAGGAGAGGAGTTCGGGTGTGAATTTGAGCCAGTAAAGGAGCTTGTAGGTCAGCAGAGCAATGAGAGGTCTAACAGCATAGCTGTTGAGATCCTTCAAATTAATTTGTCTTAAGAGCCTCATGCCATAGCCAAGGACAGGAGTAGATCTGACTATTGGGTGGCTGGGCTCACATAGCCCAACAGGTTTGGCCTTGCATCTGTGGGATTCCAAGTCTCTCCCTTTAGACACAGCCATGGAGAAGGTGTAGCAGTGAAGGTGCAGATGGCTTTGGAATGCTTGGCTTATGGTGTTGAGTACTTCATGCTCCACAGAGCTAGGAAATGTCCTAGAAGCCAGGGAGGCTGAGCATGAGGAAGACAGGTCTTCAAGAGAGAGAAATGATAACCAAAGTCACTAAGAACTTCCTGAATCACAGTGTCTGTTAATCATATATTTTATTTACTTATTTTTATGGGCCTGAGTGTTTCACCTAATAAATGCTTGTGCACCATGTGGTATGTCTGGTGCCCATGAAGTCCAGAACGATTCCATTGAACTGCAATTACAGGCTAATAGGAGCCACCATGTGGGCACTGGGAACTGAACCCGGGTCTTCTGCTCTTAGCCACTAAACCAACCATCTCTTCAGCACCCCCCCCCTCATTGTACTGTCATTAAGATTTAACCATTTGGCCTTCAGTATTTGAATTAATGCAGATGTGACAAGAGTTATAGTTACCATGATGGTTCAGGCATAGACAGGCAGGCATCTCATTGTATACAAAATATAAATTCATTCATTCTTTCTTTCTTTCTTTCCTTCTTTCTTTCTTTCCTTCTTTCTTTATCTTTCTTTGTTTTACTCTTGGAAACAGGGTTTCTTTTGTGTAGCTGACCTGGAACTAGTTCTGTAGAGGGAGCTGGCCTAGAATTCACAGAGATCTGTCTGCCTCTGCCTCCCAAGTGTTAGGATCAAAGGCCTGTGCCACCACCACCACCACAAATACTCCTGTTTTAAAGGAAAAATGTAGCCCTACATGGCAGCACGAGTTTAGTCCCAGTATAGACATTTTTCTAGAGTTCCTGAAGGGCTTGCTGCCTTCCCCTTTAGGCCTGGCTAACATGAGAGCTCCACACCTATGGGGTTTGCTTCATAAGAGTCTGGAGGATGAGGGTCACAGGCTGATATATCTGTGTACAGCACAGGATGCTTGGTGAAGGTCAAGTGGGTATCACAGCTCAGCAGGTAAAGTCTCTGCCACCCAGCCTCATGGCCTCAGTTTGATCATGGATGAAAGCAGAGAACTGAGTCCACATTGTGTCCTCTGCTCTCCATGTGCATATCATGGCACAGGAACACCACAAACTACATAAAATGTAACATGCTGAAATGCTGAGAGAAGAGGCCTATGGTAGGCGCCTCCTACACCTGAGACTTCCAACCCCGAAAAGCAGGGGGTAGAGAGTGAGGATGCAGAGTGCACACAGGTCAGGACAAGGCCATGTTACTGAAGCCTGAATGAGTGGTGGGCAGGGTCAGGGGCACCATGAGGGACATCAGGAGCTTCTGCATTTTGTAGAATAACAGGGTTCCATGTTTCACATGCCCATGATTTGCCCCCTACTGCAGGGAGAAGCCAACACCAGAAGCCTCCAGCTCCCAGCCCTGCTTTTGCCATGTAGCTTTACCCAGAAGAGCTTGGAAGTCCCTGGACCTGGAGTCTCAGGTGGTTGTGAGCCACCTGACCCGGGTGCTGGAGACTGAACTCAAGTCTTCTGCAAGAGCAGGAAACACCTGTGCACTGCCTGGCCCAGCCAGGGCTGTGAAATGGTGTTTATTTTCATCTGAACAAGCCCAACAACAGTTTAGGTCCCTAGAAGCCACATAAACCTGGATGCAGTAGTGTCTGTCATCCAGCCCTTCCCACAGGGAGATAGGAGCCTAAAGTGGACAGTCTCTAGGATTAGGGGGAAGGGCTAGCCTAGCATAAACAGCCATGGATGAGAGGTAGAAGGTGAGGACCTGTGCTCAGGTTGTCCCTGACCTTTACACAAGCACATGAGTACCTGTACTCACAGAAACACCATACAGACATAGGTGAGAAAAGAAATAAAAACAAACAATATTGAAAATACAATATACCGGGGCTGGAGAGATGGCTCAGTGGTTAAGACCACTGACTGCTCTTCCAGGGTATCTGAGTTCAATTCCCAGGAACCACACTGTGTCTTATAACCATTTCTAATCTCATCTACTACCCTCTACTGTTGTGTCTGAAAACAGGGACAGTGTACTCACTCATATGGACAAAATAAATAGTTTTTGTTTTAATCCTTTTCTAAAAAAAGAAACTCTTCTGTGAGACATGATCATTGTGTGATTCCAGATGTCCCTAAGTCAGTACAGTCCTATTACTACATGGTCCACCAGTTGTGTCAGCCTTGGTAGTAGAGTGGCACAGTTGAAAAGTTGCTGGTCACAGTGAACAGGCAGCCTAGAAAGCTCACCATGAGCAGATGCCACCTCATCCCTACGAATAGAGCAAAAAAGAACAGATGAGGAATCTTCCAGGTTTCTTTCCTCTTTGATTTCTTTATTAACCTAGCCCCTGTGCTACATGTAACCTTGTCACATCCTCTGTCCCATCCCTAAGCCCTCATACCTGTCAAATAAGACAGGGGTCTTGCTTTGGGGGGAAGCTCTGGTCCCTCTCTGTCCTAACAGGCTCTGAGCCATCGCTGAAAGAGAGTCCTCTGAGGATTGAGGGAAGTCCATAGCCAGTGCTCTGACTTCCAGGAAGGTTTGAGGAAGGTGGTTCTCTTCTTGTGGTGCCTCTAGTAGGAGCAGCCCACACTTGGGCCCAGCTCCCACTATCAGGAAAAGACAGGTGGCTCTGGTCTTTGCACAGCTCTCCAGCTGAATGAACAGTGCATCACTCCTCTCTCTCTTGCAGGAAGTCTCCAGTCTCTGGTGCAGGTGCTGTTCCCAAGGCAAAGGAAAGGGAAGTGCAGAGTGAGGACTCCCAGGATCCTTTAAAACATTGTCTGCATGGTCTTCATTAATTTTTCTATTTAATTTTTATTCCATGTGTATTGCTCTCCTTGTAGGGGTGTGCCTTCCAAAGCATGAGTATTGAAGGTGGAGGAAAAGCCATGGGAGTCACTTTATCCTACTGTGTGGGGTCCCAGGCTCTGAACCGGGTTGTTGAGCTTGGCTACAAAGAGCTTTCAAGCTGAATTTCCTGCTGGCTCTGATTTCAGGGAGAGCGTCTCATAGAGCCCAGATTGGCCAGTAAACTACTGATCATCCTGCCTCAAGTATTGCCATCTAGTTCATGAAAGGGTTGAGTTATTGACATGAGGAACTGGGGATGTGCAGAGGTGCATGACTGAGGCTATCTCTGCTCAGTGGCATGCCTTTGGGGACTGATAGTTTTCATCACTGAGATGTCATTTGACTGCAGTGCTCCTCTGGAGAGAAGGAGTCTCTTTTGCCAGGGCATCAGGCTCTCCAGACAGGCCTGGAAGGTGGAGGTCTAGAGGCCAGGCCTGCATTCCTCTTCAGAAGCTGCATTTACTACTCTGGACAGTGCTATAGCACAGGGTCACATATCCAGTTCTACCCTGAGACCTGCTGATAAACAATGTCTATCCTGGGACAATGTCTATCATCGGTTCAAGGTGTGGCCCAACCAATTTATTATAAAGGATGATAGTGGTTTGTTGAAAAAGGCAGTAACTTTCTATGAACCATATATTAAGTCTTTATGTATACTAAAATTAACAATGGAAAGAACAGTGGTAGGAGAGGAAGCTAGAGGACAACTGCTGAAAATGCTTGCTTTTGAAAATGCTAATGAAGAGTACAGGAGAGCATAATTACCTATAAAGGAAACTGGGGATATTAATGCTTATATGAAGGCATGGAAGAGGATATCTTTTCTGAAAATGGAAAGATGCATTTTTGGCACGTATTGATCCAGATAGAGTTATTAAATTATACATTGAAATACTCTTGAATATCCTATAGGCACTTTAGCTCAAGATGAGTTGCCTTTAGAATGGATATATATTAAATTTAACTTTAACAAAACATTAACAACATATGAGGAACAAATTTCTTTAATTATTCAGCAAGGCATACAAAGACCTGTTACACTGTGGGGATATGATTGTGCTGCTTTCGTTTTCTCATTAAGCAAAAATAAAGTGGAATATTTAATGCAGACGTCTGAAGTTTCTCAATTAGCCATGATTTCTTACACTAGAAATACTGAATTTCATTTTCCCCATAGTAAATTCTGGGATTGCTTAAGAAAACAAAAAAAATTGTGATAAATACACTAATTTCTGTTGATCCATTACCATCTGCCGTTACTGTGTTTACAGATGGCTCTAAGACCAAAGATCTAAGACAGATGGCTTATTGGACCAAAGATAAATTTGGGGACAAGAATCTTCTTTTGGGTCAGTACAACAAAATGAAGTATTAGCAGTAATTAATGTATTGCTGGATTTTACTCAAGATGTAAAAATATTATAGCCAAGTCAGCTTATGTTGTAGGAGTAGTACAGAATATTGTAACTGCTGTTGTTTCTACATCTAAGCCTATATTAAATGTTATTCTCACATATTAAAGGACTATTTTTATTCTAAAACTCTAGAATATTTATTACACATATTAGATCACATTCAAGATTGCCAGCATCTTTAACACATGGCAATCATATGGTAGATCAATTAGTGGCATTTGCTACCCCAGAAGAAAACAGTCATAATCATGCCAATACAGGATATTTGCATATTAAATATAAGGTTCCCTATTCTGAAGCCAAACAAATTATTGCTAATTGTGGTATTTGTGAGCCTTCACTTATAAAATGTATTCCATCTGAAATTAATCCCAGAAGAATGCAACCTAATACATCGTGGCAGATGGATGGAACCCATATTTCTGAGTTTGGTCGCCTTTCATATATACATGTAAGCATAGATAATTTTTCAATATTTGTATGGGCTACACCATTGCCAGGAGTACGCACTGCTCATGTTATACAGCATCTATTGGAAACTTCTGCTGTTATGGGACCACTTTCTAAAATTAAAACTGATTATGGACCAAAATATATTTCTTATCAATTTAAACAATTTTGTCGGCTCTTCCGGGAAAATGGCGACTCCTGCACGTGCTCCAGAGTTGCCGCCTTCCAAGGAGCCTGCGACCTCCATGGGCCCTGCTGGGGAACCCTGCCTGCGGGGCCAGCCTCAGCCCATGCACAATGTGCTCCCTGCCCCGCAGCTTCGAGCCCCCAGTTCCTGAGGACGTGGGGCGGCAGAGTTTGGCAGAGCTGCAGGAGAGGTTTAGGCGCCAGGAAAGACTTTTGCGCAAAGAAAAATTCATTTGCAAATTGCCCAACAAAGGTAAAAAGATCTCAGACACCACTGCCAAATTGAAAGCTGCCATTTCAGAAAGTGAAGAGGTCAGAAGGAGAACTGAACTACTTCATCCTGTTAGTGTTGACTGTAAGCTAAGGCATAAAGCAAACACAAGAGTTGATACCGACATAGACAAGGCCCAGAATTCTGACCTGATGCTTGATACTTCATCATTAGTTCTGAATGTTCGTCAGTAGACATTGAATCATCTAAAACAACCTCAGAAACTCAGGGACCTACACAGCTCACTCACAAAGACAATGAAGAGACTTTGGAGACTGGCTGCACAGTGACTACCAGCCCCTCTGTCAGCATCACAGTCCAGGCTCCCCCATCTGAAGTGAATGAACATCTCCCCCAGCATTCAAGTCAAGCGGAAGAGGTTTCCAGCAGCATCGACAGTCTGTTTATCACTAAATTGCAAAAGATCACAACTGCAGACCAGACTGAACCCTCAGAAGAAAACACCAGCACTGAGAACTTTCCAGGACTGCAGAGTGAGACTCCTAAGAAGCCTCATTACAAGACAGTGCTAGAAATGCGAGCTAGAAACCCAGTGCCCCCACCCCATAAGTTTATGACCAATGTGTTACCCACACAACAGAGTGACTCACCAAATCATTGTCAGAGGGCTCAGTCTCCTGCTTCCTCAGAAGAGCAGCGACGCAGGGCTAGGCAGCATCTTGATGATGTCACAGCAGCTCGCCTTCTTCTGCTCCACCCCCTGTCTACACAGCTGCTCTCCAAAGAAGAGTCGCTGGCTCTGCAGAAAGAGCAGAAGCAGAATTATGAGGAGATGCGGGCAAAGCTCGCAGCACAGAAACTAGCCGAGAGACTGAATATTACAATGCAGAGCTACAATCCAGAAGGGGAGTCTACAGGGAGATACCGAGAAGTGAGGGATGAAGATGATGCCCAGTCCTCGGACGAATGCTGAAAATGAGCACTGGGAGATCCTGGGAGTCGACTGTTGAGCTTACATTGTCTCATCGAACTTCCTAACAAGTACCAAGAGTGTCAGACCTTGTTGAGGGACAGCAGTTTAAGTTACACAAAGGTAGCTACAAAATAAGAACCCAGTTTGTCTTTCAGAAGATGATCTTCACATGCTTGAACAGTTCAATATTTGAACATTGTGTTTGGCCGTATTGTGTTACAGTTTTGCAGTATATTGTGCATTGGTCTGATATTTTAGTGTGAGTAGAACGCACGTTTTCTTTAAGATATCTGCTTTTTCCTTCTTCGTATTCTTATCAGATAGCACTGCTTACACCCCTTCTGGTGAAATACTTTGTTATTCCAGGCACCTAAAGTGAATTAGGAAGGCCTGGTCCCCTCACTCGAGAAATGAGGGGAGCAGTCTAAAGAATGGTACGCATGCTTGCATGGACACGTTCCTGAGACGCTCGATATGAAATGCCGCACACAACACTCGGGAACCACCACCACTGTGTCTGCTGCTCTGTCCTCTCTTGGGGCGAAGGCTGTCACCTGTGATGAGGTTAAGGAGCACTTGGAAGAAGTGCTGGGTGGGGAGGGTCTTCTGAGCTGGTGTGGGGAGCTGCTCCTGGCTGCCCTAGGCTTGAACTCATTGCCATCTGGGATGATAGGTCCCTGTACAGGACACTCGTGCTTGGTAAGGAAACCGGTGTTATTCTAAGAGTTACAGTTGAATTGTCAGTATATTGCTTTTTTTCCTTGTTAAACCCACAGAGGTGTTTACAGGCTGCAGAAACCTCAGTCCTGTATGTGCACATTTGTGCTTTTTAAAATGATTATATGATCATTTTCAGCAAAGATAACAATGTTATCAAAAAGCCTTTGTCTATTATGTGGAACTTGTAAAGGAGAAATAAAATACCAATCAGAGCAAAAAAAAAACATTTTGTCAATGATATCATATTGTACATATTACTGGTATAGAATACCATCCACAAGGACAAGCTTTTGTTGAAAGAGTTTACCATACCCTGAAATGACAAATTATAAAATTAAAAAGGAAAAGAGATGACCTTACACAGCCTGAATGAAGTTGGCATACCAGTCCCAGAGTAATATTGGCATAAGCATTATTTTTTATTGATCTTCTTAATTTACCACAAGGTGAAGTTATATGAAGAGCAGATAGACTCTTTATTGGACTTCTCCCTGAAGGCATGGAACAGACAATATGGATAAAAATTGCCCGAGATGCTGAATGACAGGAAGGGACATTACTGTATGTAGGGGAGAGGATTTTGTCTCCTTACAGGATGGGAGACTATTCTGGTTACCCAGGAGACAGATCCAAGCACAGAATGATAAGAACCACTCCCTACCCTCAGAGGAATCCAGTTAAACCAGCTACATTTTCTCCTGATGGATGTTCTCCGGAGATGAAGGAGGTGTCCTCCATTACTGAGGCCCTGGCTTCTCTTAGTGTCGACAAACGACAACGGAGAAGGATCGATGCGGTGACAACCCCATTACCTAGGTGAAGCGATTAAGCCCTGAAAGGAAAACTATGTTGTCTCCTTCAGGAAAGTCCTTTACTGCTGAGCACGTATTTTTAGCAGTGTGTGCTTTACTCACGGTTTCTTCTGTTGCGGCCAATGCGAGTTATCAGGCTTATATTCCTTATCCACCTTTATTTGAACCTGCTACTTGTCGGGGAAACAGATGTGGTTTTATACACCACCCCAAGCATTTTATCATCTCTTTGGAATAATTTGACCTTTGGAATAGACGTGATGGAGCTTTGTATAATTTTCCTTATGCTGGATTAAAAATGCCTTTGTGTTTAAGAAAGAGTCCAGGCCTACAAACGGGTTATTAAAATTGGCGATTACCAGGAATAATTGTTACAGTCTCCAGGATTGACAGCTTGGTCTATAACCAAAATTGGAATAACATTACATTTGTTAGCGAGACAGTATATCCTATTTGTGCTTGGTTTACTTATGTAGGCTTAAAATATCTCCCATGCATTTGGAAATACTTCCCTGGCATGTTTCGAAAAATTATTCAAGATAAATGAATAAATTGGGGTCCTTATGGCCAATTATTAATACATGTTCAGAATGGAATGTTACCACTTGTGATTTGTCAAATGTTACCAGGATGAACTGAGAGGAGAGTGAACGCCTTAATGGATGCTTGCTGATGGAATGTGGAGATGGAGGCATTGCGATAACCGACTGGCCTCTGTGGAAGATCCTAATGCGTTTCAAGCTCATTTGTGGAAGACTGTCACTGCATTAAAAGAAGATGTTCTTGCTAATGGAAGCTTTTCTGGGACACTCAATCTGCCTCTCAGTATATTTTTACAACATTTAAGAAAGACAAGGTTACTACTTGTATTCCTATGCCATATTTCTTTTTAATAGGTAGATTTAATTTTGCTAATGGATTTGCTTGTACTAACTGTCATTAGTATCCATGTATTAATTCATCTATTCAGTTTAATATAAATCAATATTCTATTATGATATTCAGCAAAAAATATATGTATGGATGCCTGTTAATTTGACACATCATTGGTCTCAAGATCCTCTTAATTATATGATTATTGAATTTTTTAATAATCTGCTGAGGAACAGTAAAAGAATTATTGGAGTTTGTAGCTACTATTTTAAGCCTTATTTCTGTTGCTACTTTGGCAGCCATTTCCAGCATAGCATTAAAAACATCTATTGAGACAAAGCATTTTGTTGAAGACTGGCATAAAGATTCACATGAGTTATGGATAGAGCAAACTAAAACTGATACTAGACTTCAACATCAAGTAGATGTTTCAAAACAAACAGTAGAATGGTTGGGTCGAAAGATGTTATTTATTGAAAAATATGAGGATTTAAGACATTAAAACAAAAGAAAAAAGAAGGAATTGTTAAGACATAGAGATGCAGCTCCCAGGCAGGGTCAAGAAAGGCCTGGTGACAGATTCAAGTAGGGGCTGGAATGCCACCCTGGAGAAGAAAATGTTTTCTCACTTGGCCTTAAGCTATGTTCTGCTATGTCCTGTTTCTCTGGAAGTGGTTCTAATGCTCTCTAGGTAATGGTGAGTACATTTTGATTATAATAAGAGAGGTGACTTGTTTTATGAATATTTTGAGAAGAAGCCTTTGTTTATTCGTATTTCTTTGTTTAGTCTTCCCTCAGTTGTTCCTGGTATCCTGGGAATAATGATCTTATGGTATCTTGACAAAATGAAAATTGTAGTTATTCATATTCCCAGGTATATAGGGATTAATAAAGCTTGCAACTGTGTGTAGTTGCTTCTGCCTTTGCTGTGCACCCCCTTGTCCTGGAGGTATACTGTACCCAGGGCCCCCAATTCACTAGACATTGACAATGGGTCACCCCACAAAACACAGAAGCATCTACCTTAGTAAAAAACGGATATTTTATTGAATGCACACACTTACACTGATTGATCACATCCATGTAACTACTGAAGCTTTTTCTGCTCTCTGTAGCGGTGATGTCAAAATCTTACTGAAAACCATGCACACCTGGTTTAGGTTGTATTAAATTAGCCCACGATTTCAGTGTTCCCTGCAAGGTGCCATGGGACAGCAGTAGCATGAGTCTGCATGCACCTCGACAGTTTTCACTAGGGACTACACACACACACACACACACACACACACACACACACACACACACACGCTTTACTGACATGGTGCACATTCTTTGCACACAAGAAAGAAAGTGAGCAGTAATGAAAACACAACAATAATGGAATTGATGGAGGGAGTTGTGGGGAAGCTGGGGCTTAGAGTTACTTAAAGGCCCTGTGCAGGCTCTCCTTCTGTTGGAGGAGAAACTTCAAGTGCAATGTGGTTCTTTATTTTCTTTCTCTAAAGCACAGAGGGCTAGGGTGGATCACAGGGCTTTGAGCATGTTCGGAAAGTACAGTCACACTGAATTAAATCCTAGGACAGGAACCCTATTAATCTTCTACAAAGTTACAGAGCAGCCTGGATGAAGACTCTCAGCTGAAAAGTTGGACATCTCAAGACAGGCACTGAAAATGGCTGACAGATTTGACTGAAGACTGGAAATGTTTTGCAATCTCATAGGAAAAGAAGGCCCCTCATACCACATTGTACTTTAAGGACAGTTTATTCAGGTTAGGATGACATGAACTATTGTCTCAGGTCACAGATGTCAGCACAAAGTATCCAAGGTATTGTATGCCAATGGTAGCATCAACAGAACAAAGCACACAGTGTCATGAAGACATAAATCATGAGTATGTGTAGCAAGACCCAGGCCTCTTCCAGGGTCTTAGATAGTAACTGAGAACCTCAAATATGGTAGTGATGTGATAGTGTGGGGTGGATCTAGTTACAACTAGTTTCTATTGTGACACAGATGACTCTTTTTGTGTCATGGTCAGCTTATAATGAATGACTAGACCTAAGCATGAGAATAACCAAATACTACATTGCTTCCCTAGCTGCTGAGCTTTTAAAAGCCCTGGGGTGACAGCAAGCTTTTGTGGACATTCTGGATTATTCCTTCTGTACTTTAACTCTCTGAGTCAACTGCACTCTCAGTAAGTTAGTTCAATTCCATAAATTGGAAATCTGTCACCTGGAAAATACAATCTCAATACGATCCCAGATTGGCCATGGAAAAGGTTAGCTTGAACTGTCCCACCTAGGTTCTGGGCTTCCACAGGCCTGCTCTCCAACAGAAACATGTGTTCACAGCTGTAGGATGCATTCACTATGGATGCTCTTGAAGTTCCTGCCTAAACTGCTTAGATTAAAATAATTTTCATGCTAACAATCAAAACACTCATTATGCCAATCTGCCCAACAGGAAGCTAATTTCTATTCTGTATTTTGTCAGATGTGCAGAATACATATGGTCATCATTGATAATAGGTGAAAAATCTGCTCTAATATGGACACTAAGTGGTGCTGGAGGATGATCCTGACCCACAATGAGCAGTGGGAACACCAGAGCCCTGTAGGGATGGCTGGCAAGCTAACACATTGAGCATATACAGCTCAGTAAATTTCCTGTGAATACACATCTCCTGAGATTTCTCTATTTGATTGGAGGTGATCCTGTCCACCTAATACAGTACATGATGTGGAAGGACAAAAGCACCTGCAGGAGCTCTGGTGATGACTCACAGGATAGAGCATCTGCTGCTCTCTCAGAAGAACCACATGGACCCTAACAATTGGGTAAAGCATGTCAGTGATTACTTCATAAAGTGTGTGTCCGAGAAACAGCCACATTATCCACACAAAAGACACTGTCACACTGGGTACCCCTCGGTGACTTTGAATTCACTTATTATCCCAGGATCCATGGAACATGCAGAGATCCATCTCCACCTGTCAGTTCTAAGTCCACAGGAGGGGACAGAACCCTTGAATAAGAATGATGGTCTTAAGAGTCAAGAGATAGAATTCAATTGTTATTCATAAGGAATTCATTTTTACAACAAAACAGGATTAAAACAAATAAATTAAAATATTAAAAATTTTTGAAAAGATAAAAACATTAACAAGAACATATAAATATGAAACAACAAAAAGAAAATTTCAATTAAAATCATAACAAAAATATTTCTAAACAGCACATTCTTAACGAACATTTAGAAGCACAGATGTATTCCTGTATCTCCTCTTGCACACATAATGAAAAGAGGTCCCCCAAGTTGTCTCTCAAGTGCTGTTTTCTGAGAAGAAAGTAAGACCTCAATCAGTCAGGCTGGCTTAGTGTTATATAAATTTAGGGTCTCTAAGCAATGACAAATTAACTCTGAGGAAGAATACTCATCCAAAAATTTTGTTACCATTCAGGATGTTTGTCATCAGGGACTCCTGAGAAAGCAACTTATTCTTCAGGAAGCTCTCTTACTGCTGTGTGTCCAATTCCAGCTCTCTTGCACTTTCTGAGACCTGGGAGAGGAAGGCAATTTTTCAGACACTGATATGGTGGTGAAATGCAAGGCAGCTGTCAGAAGGCTGCCTTCTACCACCTCAGTTCTATTGGACAGTCGACATGGACCTTTTAACTGATATCATTGTTGCTAACTCTTTGGGAAGGGCAAAATCTCCAGAGAGCCTCTAAGTAATGTGGGCTGCCAATCTGGGACCCAGACTTATACCAGTGCAAACCAAGAACAGGGCAATGGGAAGAGACTTCATTGGGTTGCCGGAAGAAAGGAGATGTCCATATGTCACCAAGGTCAAAGCCAATGACAAGTACTAATTTGACATTTGCACTTTGTTCTTATCCCGCAAAAGTGCTTCCTACACAAGAAGTCACATGACCACAGAGTGTCATTTGTCAAAGAACCAAGAACTTGTTCAAAACTCTACATAGCATCCAATCTATCACATGGATATGCAATAATGAGGTATGTTATTCATCTGTCACCATTTCTATACTGCAGCTTCAAAAAGAGCAGACAAATATACTTGCAAAATAATTCAGTTTCTGAAAAGTGGTTGGCTTCCCAGAATACTTGTGCATAGGCAGAGCAATGAACAATTCCATTACATGAGGTGGTTGGCTGGTTGTGAGTGTAAATTAGAAAGGTGGTAGGAGAGAGCAAAGATGTATCAAATTGGCAAACATTATCAGATAATTTTAAGCTAACACAGCAGCTCATCCCTGCCAGATGATGCTGGGTCTGGACGTTGCTGGTCTTTATCTTTCTTGTTGAAGTCAACCAAATATTTCTGGTTCAGTGCACAATCAAGATGCACCTCCTTGCTCTCCTGCTACAGTGGGACCAATTTCGTCCTACATGTGTTCTCCATCAGGAGCTGGCTGAGCAGGTTTCTGGAAATACAGTCTGCATAGTAAGATCATGCTGCCCCTTTCTCCCATTCCCACTCCCGAGTGCCACTAACTCCACCAGGACCCAGATACCCATGAAGACTTAATAGAATTCATTTCGATACATATAAGGCTGCTGCACAAACCACAAAGAGTAAATTCCGGGAAGAATAAATTGTATGTTTGGCCCGAGCACCAATTAGTGTCCGCATCTCTCAAAAAGAACATGGATATACAACTATGCATGAAAGCCCAATGCAGGGGGGCAACATCAATTAGTAGTGGGCCAACACCCTCAAAGGAGGTCAGTAGAACCAAGAGAAGGTCATGCTAACCATGTGGTCCACACACTGAGTTTTGTAAAACCTGGTATGACACCATAGGTCCAGGTCAGCCTAATAACCTGCTGACTTCAATCAGTGCTGTTCTATCTAGAGCCTTCTGAAGATGCCTACACAATCCTGGGATGAGTAACAGTCATTTATGGAACTGAAAACTGAGTCCTAATGACCCTGGCACACTGATGTGCAAACAGCACAAGAGATAGAACCAGAGCTGAAGACTGTCCAATCCAGAACAAAGAAGTCATAAATGGCCATTCCACAGGTGACAGCCTTTCTGACCAGGACTTGCCTAGAGAAGGTCATCTCCTTCTTCAGCTCATGGTTGTTCTCATGGATCTCAGTGTTCTCCATCTCTAAGTTGTGCAGAATTGACATGACCGCCTCCTCCATTCTCTCCAGGTCTTCATAATATGGATTTGGCCTGAAGTGTGGCCTGGCCCCAAATGATAGAATCCAATGAACATCAGCATTTAGGAATATATGAGCTCAGGGTGAGTCCTGTACTACACCAGCCCTGGAAGGACACCTTCTGAATTGTACATATTGGGATCTTCTTCAGCTTCAGAAACTTGTTTTTGTTTGTCCAGGACACCAGAATCTCAGCATCCAGATGGAGGGCTCCCTGGCTCCCTTTGTTCAATCAAGAGGAAATCTGCAGTCAAGCCAGTTAAGCTATCAAGAGCCTAGGCCACACCTCTCCATGCTCCCCTACCCCAACACACCCAGAAACCTGTGATTACTTTTTTCCTGTCCCGATAACAGACCATATATCAACACAAAATTATAATCTGCACAAGGAATACAAATAAACAGACAATCGTGGCCACATAGGCAAAGAACTGTGCTGTTGACAGTGGGGCTCCCAGAACAAAGCATTCACATGACCATGAATGTGTTACAGGTAAATACTCAGGCCAAGACATAGACCCCTAGATTCCAAGTGTGGAGGGAAATATAAACATATAAAAGTTGTCCATATGCATTTGGATGTATGCACATACAGACTCACAGACTGAGAAATACCCACAAAAAAGAGAAATGTAAAAACAGAGTCAGAGAAAGAGAAAGAGAAATATGGAAACAGAGGGTACTGTGAAAACCAGGAGAAATGCATCCACCATTGCTGTCTCAGAGGGCAAGACACACAGACAATAACAAAGAGGCCTGAACCTTAGACCTTCTAGTCAAGCATTGAGATGAACAGTTTGGGACCAGGCCCCTCAGGCTGCTGCCTGGATCTTCCAGCACTCAGTCCCCTGCCTAGCAAGTACAGAGACTCACCATAAACTCACTGCAATTACAATCTTGCAAAGCCACCATCTGTCAAGGGCTTTGCAAACGCACACTAGACATTCACTTTCCCTGACTTTATCCCCGAATTCTTCATTCAGACCACAAGTTCTGCTTTTCAATAAATGGAAGCAGATGAGTCCATTTTCCATCTTGCTCCTCAGGAAGGGTCAAGGTTCTGAATCTCCTCTATATGGGAGGTGAGGTTTAGCACAGGGTGGTTAGGGAGGCCCAGCTTTCTAGAACCAAAACCTTAATAGGATAAGATGAAGGTGACCTTGCAATCACAGGAATGAAACAAGAGCATTTGGAGCGATTCAAACCTGTTGTTTTTGGATCTCTCTGTCAGAAACCTCAGGCGATCTCTCAGGTCATTTCTCTCCTCGGTAATGAGCTGCAGCTCTTTAATCAGCCTCTCTTTTTCCTTCTTGGCCTGATTCTCGCTTGGGGCAGTTTCAGGGGAAGATGTTTCTCTCCCAGCATCTGTAGGTAGAAGAACACAAGTGAACCTGCATGGGGAGAATGCATAGAGTGTACATAGACCACAGTTAGGCCTAAACAGGAGAACAAGCCTGGAACCCAGTGTCACTGCTAGGCGATTGGTCTATGCTTAAGAGGCGTCCTCAGTGGATCTCAGTTCTCCCACTACTCTATAGAGACCAAGAGATGTAAGCAGCCAGGTGTTCCTTATGCCGGACATCAGGTGCTTACATGTACTACGGAGATGGCTTCTCCAGGATTATCATCAACTGAACAGGGTACAGCTTGGTTTCAGGACCCTCACCACTGTGGGTTCAGAACTCAGATGATAAATTCACCATCCACAAGACTTGAGTGATTGGAGATACTCAGATGTCCTACCCTGATACTCTAGGCCAACAACTTTGGATTTACAACACATTTCCATGGAGGACATGGTCAACAGACTTATCAGTTCCCCTATATGAAATAACAAATGCCCCAGAAGTTCCAATAGGTTACAGGCTGAATCTTGGTCCACATGTTCCAAACAGTTTTGGTATTTTAGAAAAATGTGTGTAACACACATCTCTAATATATAAAGCTAACGATGACCCTGCCAGTTAGAAGAAATCAGAGGACGTCTAAGAACATAAGGTTATTGCATGGAGCACAGTTTTCTCCCTGTTACTACTGTCAGATATCCACTGTATTTAAAGAAGCAATGAGAGTGAAATACATTGCTGCCCTGTCTAAACTCAGAAAAGGTGGACCCTCCATGACTCCTGATCGTGTTATTATATCAATGTAACCTAACAAATTCACTGTAAAAGTAAAGGCCAGAAGTTCACAGGATAATAGCATTGGCCTTACCATATACTCCCTGTGGGGTTGGGGAAACTAAAGTTCTGAAATCCTGACTTTCAGGAATTGTGATATTCATGAAAATTCAATTCATTTTCAGATGCTCCAGTTGCTGTGGCCCATTGCTAGAAAGGTCAGCTTAAGCCTGCAGCCCCCCTGACAGGGAGCTCAAAATATACTGCCCAGAACTTACTAAACATTCCCCAGAAGTGCTGTCTCTGTTCATCATTACTTTGAGACGAAAGGCCAGATTCCTTCACTCTAGTCTGTCCACAATCGACGTTCCCCCTCCAAAAACGCTTGCGAAGACGGGAAAACATGTCTTAGCTTGTAACTGCCAGACTCAGACTGAGAGAAACTAGGGCACTGGTTGTCACTACTACAGTGGTGACATCACAGAGGATGCCAGAACTCTCTAGGAGAAAATAGAATGTCCAAGAAGGGACAGCAGATGTCATGGGGAGCAGACTTTGCCTTCCTGCTAATAATCTCCCTGTACTGAGCATAAGCAGAGGTGCCCTTTCCAGGAGCCTTTCCTGGGGCAGAGTCACTGAGCACCTCCTGCTTCCAAAGCAAAATTTTCTTCAAGGTTTGATTATAAAAAAACCTTAGTAATTCCTATGCATCTAAATGAATGTTTCCTTCGATATCTTGCCCCAAAATGTCTCATCCTAACTCAAATTATCCTCATTCACCAATGTTAGCCATTAAAACTTCCTGAGATTTCATACCAGCTTGAATATGCAGTCAAAAGTTCTCCTGTCTCATTATGTACAGGTGCTTTAAATCACATCAAGAAATAGTCTGCATGGTAGTTTACAACATGGGTGTGTGTTAGGGGAACACTCATGACGTCATGTGCTTAGCAATGGACAATTGCCAGAATATTCCTTAGGAGAAGGAGTTGAAGTCTTTATGGTGCTAGGAAAAGTGTGGAGACCAGTTGGCAGAGGAAAGTGCAATATTGGAGCCATCAGTGAAGGGAACCTCATGCTGGTGGTGGGGTTCTCCTCTGTGCACCAATGTCGCCAAAGACGCACTGCTCACAGGCCTGAGTAAGATATACCATGAGCTTCTATCAGAAAAATAAAATAGTCAAGAGATATAGGGGTGCACAGAAAGGTCTAAAATGAGGCTATAAACATCATTAAGTGGATAGAGCAAGGTCCCAGCACCTGTATACTGGGAAATGGCCACCACACCAAACACAAAAGCATCTATCATAGTGAAAAATGAATACTTTATAGAATGCACACACTAACATTGATTGATCACATCCATAGTTCAAATTTTGGGGGCAAAGTCATGGCCCTAACTATCTTTCTCTCAACTTATATAGCAAAAAATAAGAAAGACAGAGAAAAGAAAAAGTCAAAACAAAATCCCAAGCTTCTCATATGAGGACTGCAGGAAGTGTTATCTGGTGGTCAGTTCTGATTAGACATTTTAGATAGAACAGTGCACAGTGACCCTTGATGTGATGGGCCCTATATAAACCTTTTTGCAATATTGGAATTTTAACAAACCTCATCCAGAACGTACAGAAGAGGTAAGGATGTGATCACCATGTCCTTGCTCTCTATCAGGTTATTTTTCTGTGTCCTTGATTGTCAGGCATAGAAGAGCAAAAATCTGAAATAGCTGGTAGACATGGGAAAACGTGGCTAAAACTATAGTTGTGGTTACACACCTCAACTGTCAAAGGCTAATGCTGTCCTCACAGTCCTTGGAAGCCACTCTTGTAAGCCTATCTATTGGAAAGTGGAAGGAGGTTTATCTGAGCTCAAAGTGAACCTGGCCAGCCAGGGAGAGGGCAACATGGGATACTTGTGACCCTGTCTAAAACCAGCGCAGAAACCCACACTTCATTCAAAGCATCATCCACCAATTCTCGATTATCTACCATTCTCTCCCTACCAGTCGTTCAGTTTGGAATGGTAGAAAAAAATGGAACTGATCATTCTATTGTAAGGACCTTGATCTCTCTTTCCTTAGGTCAACATTAAGAGTATATATAACTGGATATCACCATCTGAACATCTTAGTATTATCTACTCTGTATATGTAGCATAATACTGTGCCTATGACAATCAAGCTTCCTTGAGCATTGTTGCCCCAGCAAGAAGTATGAAGTACTGAGGCCAGTCCCCAGGGATCCTTTCAAGGGTTTAAAAGAAAGCCATCAGAGATACTCCACTTTTTGTCCTTAGATTACATCAAGCTGACACAATTTGAACCCGGTGGGCTATTTAACCATGCATCTTTCTTCCAACCCCCGCCCCCATTCTGAGTTTAGTCCATGGCAGAATTCATTCCCCAGCATCGTAGATATTTCTTTGTATATTTCCACAAGAGCCAGGTTTCTTTCTCTTTTCTTAAATAGAATTAGTTGTAGTCAATCAACTGTTGCCCTATGTAAGAAATGATTAGTATATATTGTAACTTACCACACTGTATTTGTGTATACAAGTACATTATTGGAAATCCAGCATTACTGAGGAATTTGAAACCAGTGCTGTGGCCTTGCCTTTCTGTGCCTAGTCCTGGCTCACAGGCAGCAGGGGGCAGACCTTGAGTTCCTCTTCAGGGACAGAGTGATGGTGAATGGGCACTGAGCAGGCAGAGAAATACAGCTGAGGCAGCTCCTTTCAGTTATCAAACACATCATCTCCTTCCCATCTTAAGGGCTACTGCTGAGGTCTTGCTCCCATACCTACCTTAATAGCAGCAAATTTGTTACACAGCAGCCAGCTCTTTCCTATTGTTCTGTAATACGCCTCCACATCATGGATGCCAACAAACAAACTAACAAAAA
This sequence comes from Rattus norvegicus, assembly GCF_021556685.1. Taxonomy (NCBI): domain Eukaryota; kingdom Metazoa; phylum Chordata; class Mammalia; order Rodentia; family Muridae; genus Rattus; species Rattus norvegicus. The sequence continues at coordinate 252,523 of NW_028238785.1, forward strand.
ACAAAAAAACCTGACATTGAACTGTGTGGTGCTGGTCACATACCCTGTTATGTTCTGTATGTTACGAGGTTTGTTAATCTTAACAAGTTCCCCCACTATGAGCTTCACATAGGACCCATTAGATTCAAGGAAAATAGGAACAATTATGTGTAAAATGACCCGAGTCAGGGCCCATAGACAGCAGCATTTCCAGCACTTGTGCTTTAGCCCATGTGGATTTTGCAATGAGCTGGGCCTAGCAATGTCCAGTACACAGTTGTGAGCTGTTGCTCTGGTTGAACTGTATTGGTGTGCATTCAATAAACTACACCTATTTAAATGAATTCAGTGTTCCTGTGGTCTGAGTCCAGACCTCTTGACACCAAATCTTCCCTTCGGCAGCACTTAGGAAAAGAAGCTAAGGTTAGGAAAGGTGACATCTTGTCATAAATTATGTGACAAGAAGGATGGAGAAATGATCCCTTGTGTTAAAAATCAAGGTGTCCTCTGTAATATTCAGGTCTATACTGGCCCTGTGCATCAGCTTCAAGGACCCATTTCTGATTTTCTTTGGGGTTCCCATGATGATGCACTCAGACATGATTGGAAACAACCAAAACGGTGGTCAGACTTGATTTATAAAATGCAGGCAACATTGCAAACTTATGTTGCAGGATATTTGATTCATATTATCAGCCCCAAGATAGAGTTACTTACTTTAAAAAAAATTACCTCCGGCAGTTCAGTTCAGCACTAGCACCAATATTTTACCCTAGAGCCTTTTTTGGTTGTTTGTTTGTTTTTTGTTTTTGTTTTTGGATGAACAAGTACTTTCTTATTTTGTGGCCCAGCCCTAGCTCTTACTTCTTTGCACAGTCACAGAGAGACCTCAAACATATACTCAGCCAAAGGCAGGGGAATGTAGAAAAGAGCCTAAGGCAATACCACATAATGACATTGAAAGTGGGTGGCCAAAAGGTGTTATAAAATTCACCTCACTTCAGTGAGTGATGACATACCAACCTGGTGGCCTACGATTCTGGAATATTAATCAGAATCCTTTCGTCATATTAGATCTTAATAGAAACAAGGAAGCAGTCCTTTCCTGAAGTATATATTCATCATACGTAAAGAAGATATTACATCCATATACAACTCAGAATAGAATTATCCCCCAAGACCGGAAAGATCTGGCAACATGAATATTAGAAGCTTCTCCTGTGTTACAGTGGTAAGCACAGAAGAAAGAGGAAGATAGGGCTGAAAACAAAAGCATCAGGCCAGAGCACTGTTTCTCAGGATGAGTTGCCAGGTGAAGGTAAATAAACCTTACTAAGTTTAATACAGTATTACATACACTGTTGTAAGTAACTGGAGCCGAGGCTATCCCCAAAGGTTTGCCTGTCTGTGAAATCTGATACCCTAACTCAGGTGTCTTCCCTGGCCTCAGTGGGAGAAGGTCCACCAGCCCTACAAAAACTTGATGTGTCTTGGTGGAGGCACACTCTGAGGGATATTCCTCTACTCTCTCAGAGGAGATGGTGTGAGGACATTGGGGAGGAACTGTGGGAGAGAAGTAACAAGAGAAAGGACAGCAATTGGGATGCAAAGTGAATTTAAGCCTGTCAGTCACTGCTCTATTGCTGTGAAGAGACACCTTAACTAAGGTAACTAATAAAAGAATCAGGGTGTGCCCATGTCTCCAGGTAGATATGTAGCAGAGGACTAGCTTATCTGGGATCACTGGGACGGGAGAACCTTGTTTCTGAGGAAGCTTCATGAACCATGATATTGGAACTTAGGCCTCTGAGGCGGGAGTGAATTGGCGGGGGGAGGAGCAATCTCATAGGGAGAGGGTGTGGGGGACAGAAGAGGGGGTCATGTAGAGGAACGCGGAGTGGGAGATAAGTTGGAAATGTAGATAAAATAATGAAAGAAAACTAAAAAACATCAGACTATGAGTATCATTCTAATTCAAGCCTCAAATAATAAAAACATAAATGTGAGAGTCGCCTGGTCCTGTTCATGTCATCCTGAATCTTAAAATCTTTTTTCCTCCAAATTCCGTGCCACATGAGGTGCACTGACCTGTCAGCTGCCTCCTTGGATGACAACTGCAGCAGCTTCCCTATGCACTTGCTTTGTAGGAGCACGAAATCTATTGAGCTCCCTTTTCCAAGTTGGAACATTAATTGAGCAGAGTCTTGCCCTGAGGACACCTTCCACATCTCTACAGCACAGAGGCAGGAGGCTTATCGTTAATAACATTCATCTCCTTAACTATGTCACCCTCCTCTTCAGCACATGACTTTGCTGTGACATTAAACTTCTTAGTGATCTTTTCCACTCTAAGCTGCACATGGTTTTCATGTGTTTGCCCTGTGTGTTGTTCCTTCTCCTGCAGTCTTGAGGAACAGTGTCCAAAAGTAACCAAACCACAGACTCAAAGCCATGTTAATACTGTATTGTGTACTATTTTCACAGAGCTGCCTGAGATGTAAATGGGACATGGAGAATTCGAACATAGTTTGAATCTTAGGCCTTTCACTGGGCAGTCCCTCATCTTCTCTAAAATTTAACCCTATTCTTCTACCATTGAGACCCACCTGCTGGTTAGCTATTTACCCCTCTGCCGTGGTCTGTTCCATATCTCTTCCTGCCCATGTCTATTCTGAATCTCCTGCTTCAGCTTGCCTCTGCCTATGTCCCTCTCTATGCCCAGAAGTTCTGCCCACATACTTCCTAAAGCAGCTCTTGGCCATCAGATCTTTATTACATCCAGTCGGCAGTGAGACAACACCTGATACATCTCTTAGCTTGTGTTGAGCTGGTGAGAAGGACAAACATCCACAAAATAGCAAAGCTGATGATGGGACATAGAAATGACAAGAGAAATCCTGCCAGCACTTAGCTCACTGCCAGTACAGAACTAACAATTGAAAGTTGACACACCTTTGTACAAAGGGAGGTCACCTCAGCATTTCCCCTTTTACTCCAAGAAATACCTTTAATTTAACATTAATAAGCTAGATAAAATAAGAAAACTTATGAGATGCATCAGGTAAGAATTACTGTCACAATATTCTGTCCATTCGTATTTTGCAAAATTGGAGAAGGTACTTCATTATCTAAATTATATTAGTCTAAAATTTTGTACCTAAATCATTTTCTATCACTTTTTAAGCTTTGTATCCCTTATCTATCATAACTTGCATTTATTAACCATAATAAGTCTTCTGAGACCAAATGTCCTTTCATTAATTCCAAACAATTTAAGCATTTATGTCTTTCATCCTTAAAATTTGACACATTTTTTGCGTACAAATTTTCTTTTTCTTTTTCTTTATTCAGCTTCCACACGAAGATTATTTTTGCTCTGATTTAGAGCAGGATGCAAGGGTGGAGTGCAGACCTGAGGGGAGGGCAGATGAATGGAGTTCAGCTGCAGGATGTGAGGTTTACAGAGAATAAATAAGAAGTTAAAAAAAAATAAGAAATAAGCACAGTGGGGATGAAGCTGTGAATGCTTGGCATGGGGAGGTTTGGCAGTGGACTGGGCATTTTAGGGGTGGGGTAGGATTGGCGTGGGTTCTGGAGTAGTAAGGATGGTGTCTGTTCTTGTCTTTTGGGGAAACTCCTCGGTCTTCTCCCATCCCTCCTCCACCTCTACCCCCACCTCCAACCGCCATAACTGCCTCCTACCACAGCAGCGGCTTCTGGGCATCGGCCTCTTTCTGCTCAAGCTCTTCTATGTGCTCGGGGGTGGTACAAGCTTTTAAAAGTCCCAGGCAGTGGGCAGATCACGCACACTCTCCTGGCATCCCCATCCTCTCTCAGGACGTATGGTGCCAGAGCGGTTATCGCAGGAGTTTTGATACTGCTGTGGACTGTCCATAGAGCCCTGCTTTCTGAGCCTCCCATGTCCACCCTGTTCCTGTCCAGGTTCCTGGCTGTCACATTTCTGCACGATGGTGAACAAGTTTGTTTTTCTGATTCTCATAACAAGAAAAGGTTAAGACTAAACTATCTAATCTTCAACCCCATCCAAGATCTGAGGAGGAGAAATGTTGCCTGAATAAAAGGAAATTCAGAGCAAACAGCTTCCAAATCTAAAGAAATGACAGAAATTGTTGGCTACCCTGGGAGTCAGTCAGCAAATATTCCTGTGTCACTGTGGCATCCACCTTCAACTCACTGGGCCAGGAGCTCTGACAACAATCCTTTGAAGCAGGTCACTTGAAGGACTATCCTATTTTTTTTTTCCAAAAACTGGGACACAGACTTCCCCATGGTCAACTTCTGCACAGTCTGGACAGCTTTCTGGCAGCAGTAGAGGTAAGTGGGTAGTATTTCATCCAATGGTACTTTAGAGCCCATCATCTTTTTCAGAATAGATTGGGGACACTACCAGGAGTTGAGGTCTCTCCCACTGTGAAAAGCCTTTAACTATTAGGACATCTGAAATGGCAGATTCTTCAGATCTCTAAAGGATTTGAGAACCACCTTTGTATGTAATGTCTATCTCAGTGGACAAATGTGGCTTTTTTTCCCAAGGGATTTACTTCCTACTTAACTTTAAAAACATACACAGGAAGTTAAATAAAGCTTATTTCTGTACCTAACTAAAGCAGTACCTAACATGACTGGAAGACTGATTATTTATAGTTGGAAAGTACTAGCTTGAATTCCTTAATTATCCACGGCAGTGTGCAGTAGTAATTTTATAAAATTAGAATTTTACACCACATTGTGAATAAGTTGCATATACTTATATCTTAAAAGTGAATTGAATCATTTATGCAAGTACAATTTTAAATTCTATCATCATTCAAAAATCCATGACATCCTAAAATATTTGAGACTTGGTATTGCTTTCTAGTATAAATAGAGATACAGTGATCTATGATTTTGTCATTTTAGTCCCTTCTCCTGATTTCCCACAACATTAGACAGAGAATTGAGGAGACAAAGAGAAAGGAAGAAAGACATTCCTGATACGAATCTGCTTTACTGTTTCCTCCCTGACCATGGCCAGTAAGAACTTGCAACCAACCCCCTAACTGACAATAATCATCTACAGCCCACGGCAGACAAATAACCACCCACCCACCCTTCCTCTTGAGAATGAGGGGGTCATGTTCCTTTAGGTTGCTTCCCAATGTGTGTGGGGTGACAACATGTTTTGGGGACCTTACAACAATTGGGATATTTTCCAAATCCTGGGAGATCTTGCAGTTTCCTATGCGTCCAGACCCTGAATGTGGCAGTATTAACTGAAGTCCTGGATACATTAACAATGAAAAATACAAACACACATTCCTACCATATGAGGAAGGTCACCGGATATCTACCCCTTGAAGTTTGCTCAAAACAATTAGTCAATTAGCTTTTTATTTATCTTCAGGTCACTTCTTAGTAAACAGGCAGAAAAGAGACAGATTGTTGGCCAAAATTATATCAATTGCTTCTAAGCCAGTCACCAATAGAGTTCCTGCCATCCTTTGAAGTCTCATAGAGAGGCTCTATTTTGCACAGACTCACAATACTTATGTCTCCCATGTGGCAAACTAAAAGAACTGTTAAGATCTCCTTAAATAATTCAACAGTTTTCCCAATCCAAAGTCTCCCACCCTCCTCCAAAAAATCAAGAGATTCCTCACAAACATCTCCACTCACTTCGGTACCAGTTTATATATCAGTCACATTTCTGTTACTGCAGAAAAATACTATGACCAAGAACAACTCAAGGAATACAGTTCTTCACATTGTGGTAACCAACCCCAACTACCAAATTATTTCATTGCTAAGTCATAAATGTAAGGTGGCTACTGTTTTGAATTGTAATGTAAATAGCATGTATAAAGTATGTCTCATATGTGGTTGTTCCCTGAAGGGCTTGCAACCCACAGGTTGAAAACTGCACTTGTGTGTGGTGGTGGGAGGGGTGGTTGTGAGTTTTTTGTTTTGTTTGTTTGTTTTCCTTTTTCTCAAAACCCAAATGCTGATAAGAACATAGGCCAATATCAGGCTCTTCAATTTTATTCCATTAGGCACTGTGTCTGCTCTCATGATATTAACATGCTTGTTTTCTTTTTTACTATTCCCCAAAATGAACGTGAAATCATTAAAGGTGATGCCTCCCGCAGTGCTTTACTGTCTTATTAGTTAGCCGTGTCTGACTGCCCTGCTCATTTGTGCTTTCATGTGACTTCTGAGATTTTTTTTTTTCATTCCCATGAAGCTCTGTATTGGGATTATAATGGGATGGATTTAAACCTGTAGATGACTCTGGTAGGATACAATATAATAATATAAATCATACTGATACATGAAAATGAGAGGCCTCTTCATTTTCTGGTTTCTTCAGTTTTTTTTATTTTTCCTAATGATTTCATTTTAACAAGTCTTTACTTCCTTAGATATTACAAGATTTTTATTCTGAATGGGTTTGTTTTCTTGGCTTCTTTCGTCATATTTATTGTTGGTATACAGGAGTTCTATTGATTTTACTGTGATTTTAGTGAATGTGTCCATGAGCCATAGGAGTTTGCTAGTGGTTTCGTAGTGGTCTTTATATATGGATCATATCGCCGGCAAATGAGAATACTCTGACTGCTTTCTTTCATATTGACATGCCTTTCCATCTCTCTATTGTCATATTGTTTGGATAAGACTTCACATACTAGTTGAATTAGATGAAAAGAATGAACATCTGTGACTTATTCCTGATTTTAGTGGAAATCCACTATGATTTCCTCCAGTTAGGATGCTGTTGGCCTTGCATATCGCCTTTATAATGTTAAGGTATGTCTTCTCCATATCCCAGATTCTCCAGGACTTTTGCATTAATCACTGTGGGATTTTGCCAAAGAGATTGTCTGCCTCTACTGCAGTGATCGTGTGTTTCCTGTTCTTGGTTTTCTGTGGTGCATTGTTTATTCATTTGTATTTGTTGAAACATTCTTGCACCTCTGCAGTCAAGCCAGCTTGATCACAGTACCTGACACTTTTGGTAAATGTCTGAATTTTATTTTCCAGGATATTATTGAGAAATTTTTCACTTAACTGTTCCTTCCAATCTTAGTTTCTTTTCTATGCTGTGAAGAGACACCATGAGCAAGGGAACTTGTAGAAGAAAGAGTTTATTTCAGCTTACAGTTTCAAGGATCATGAGTCTATGAATATTATGCTGGGGTACACGGCAGCAGGTAGGACACCATGTTTCTAGAGAACTGGCTGAGAGCTTACATCATATGTGCAAGTCAGAGACAGAGAAAGTTAGTGTTAACTATAGATGGTGTTGAATTTGGGAACCTCAAAGCCCAATCCCATACACTCCTCCAACAAATCCATATCTTATAATTCTTCCCGAATATTTCCACTAACCAGCAACAAACATTCATATATGTGAGTTTATGGGGGCCATTATCATTCAAATCACCATATTCCACTCCCAATTCCCCATAGGTTCTTAAACATATCATAATAAAAATACATTAGCTCAGCTTCCAAAACCCCTGTAGTCTTTCAGTCTCTACACAGTTTATCCACAGTGCTTTTCGACCCTCCAGGAAGTCCCTTAATTATTCCCCTATGAAATCAAAAGGCAAATTGCATACATTCAATGTGTAATGCCAAAAATATGTTATCATTGCAAAGGGAAATTGGGAATGTGGTGAGCCAGTTCAAGGCATTAACCCAACAGGGCACAGTCCACATTCTCTACTTCTGATGCATGACAAAGGGATTAGATGGGTCCACTGCTCTGGCTTTGCTGACTGCAACATAATTCCTAAAACTATGTTGTATCGCATAGATCTGTGGTGGTTGTGTTTTCATTGTCACTCATTTCTAGGAATTTTAATTTTTCCTTATGTGCTTCTCCCTTGGCCCTTTCAGTAGTGTGTTGTTTGTGTTGCTGACCTTCCACGAGAGTGTGTACTGACTGCACTTTCTATTGTGTGATACCAGTTTGATTCCTTTGTGCTCAGATAGAATGCATGACACTACTTCAGCTTTCTTATCTTTCCTGAGGGCTGTTCTGTGTCCTAATCCGTGGTCAATTTTGGAGACAGATCCACAGGCTGATAGAAAATATATGTATAGTTCAGTGTAGTTTGTTAGGTCCATTTGACTGATGATGTCACTGAATTCTGCTCCTCCTCTTTTGTTTATTTGCATGTGATCTGCCAAGTGGTCAGAATAGACTATTAAAAACAATCACAACCACTATTATAGCTAATGGGTAATTTCAGATCTATCTGATAATTATATATTTAAATTTGTGACTGCTGTGTTTAATATGTATATATTTAGAATTGTAGTATCTTTTGTAATTGCAAAGTATGAAATGAATGTCCTTACATCTTCTGGACAGGATTGGTTTGAAATCTATTCTGTCAGCTGGATAGAGAAACTGCATAGAATTGCTATAGGGACCTGTGTCTTAGGTCTGTTTCCCTAGTATATCCTCTACATCTCTCATGATGGTGATCCTCTTTCTGGCTAAATGTATGTCTGTTTACTGGGGAATTGAGTTAAGTGACGTGCAAATATTATTTAAACCTATGTATTTAATTTTGTTAATTTTTGTGGGTTTTATTGGCTTCTTTTGATTGACTGTTCTAGTTTTGTTAAATTATTTCCTGTTTCCTCTGGTATTTTATCCTTCTCTTCAAACTAAAGTATTCCTTTTAGGATCCTCTATAGAGCTCCTTACTGGTTATACATATTTTGTAAATTTATTCATCATATGCCTTGATCAGCACAGTAGCTGGGCAGCTGCCTGCCCTCCATGGTATCAGATCTACTTTCCAAACAATAACGCTCAACTCTTACTGACTGTGTAGCATCTTGGCTGCTCTTTGTTGCACTTGGACAGCCCTCAGGACCAGGCTCTCCTCTCCCTTAACCATGGCTGCTGTCCTCTTCCTCTCTCCTCTCCATCACACATGTTCTTCCTTTATTCTCTGGCAGCTTCTTCCTCCTTCTTCCCTCCTCATGATCCTCTCTAGCAAAGCCCTCAAAGCTCACCTCCCCCATCTCTCTACTGTGCAGCTGTTGGCTGTTGGCTTCTTTATAATCACAGTTAACTGGGAGCAGGGTCAGTTTTTGGAGGTTAACCAGTCTTGAGTTCTACATATTAGCATTAAAATACAAGCAGAATTAGGCCAATCCACTACAAGGATTTCTTTTGTTTTGTTTTGGTGTAAGTTTTCTTTTACCTTTTCACTTTTTATTTTATTTTTGGCTATTTTTTTATTAATTGGTTATTTTATTTATTTACATTTCAACTGTTGTCCTGCTTTCCACACTCCCCTCATCATATCTTACATCCCATTTCTGCTCAGCTTTGCCTATATGACAGTGTTCCCCCACCTACACATATCCATTCCCACCTCACAACTCCAGCATCTACTTTTGGTGGGCAACAGGCCTCAGCGTTGTCAATGGCCTCCCGCCACGTGGGTGCCACTTAAATCAGTCCTCTTCTACACAGTTACCTAGAACCATAGACCCTGTATATACTTTGGCTGGCAGTTTATTCCCTAGGAGCTGGGGGATTGGTGACAGAGGGTCTGGTTAGATATTAAAGACCAATAGTTGCTGCTTTCTCTTCTTTTTCTGGTTATGGGTGAAATGGTGATTGTGTGCTTCATTTTTTGAAATTATTGAGAGATGATTCATTTCTTGGTTTTTCTTGGGTATAGTTTAGCTCATTGTCTTGGAGTTTCCCTACTACAATCCTCTGTTGTGCTTTCTTAGAGAAAAATATTGTTTAAATTTGGTTTTGTCTGGGGCTGAGGATTTAGCTCAGTGGTAGAGCGCTTACCTAGGAAGCGCAAGGCCCTGGGTTCGGTCCCCAGCTCCGAAAAAAAGAACCAAAAAAAAAAAAATTTGGTTTTGTCATGAAATATTTTGGTTTCTCCATTTATGGTGATTGAGAATTATGCTGGGTATAGGATCCTTGGTCCGCATTACATCTGCCCAAGATTTTCTGGCTTTTGGAGTCTCTGTTGAGAAGTCTGGTGTAATTCAGATAGGTCTGAACTTATTTGTTACTGGTTATTTATACCTTACCCCTTCTAATGATCTTTCTTTGATCTGTGCATTCAGTGTTTTAATTATTATGTTAATGGAGGAATTGTTTCTGGTATGATTAAATTGGCATTCTGTAGGCTGTTGTACCTTCATGGCCTTTTCTTCCTTTACCTTATGGATGTTTTCTGCTATGATTTACTGAATATGCTTACTGGACCTGTGAACTGGAAATCTAAATTCTCTTCTATTCTATTATCCTTAGGTTTGGACTTTTAATTCTGTCCTGAAATTCATGGATGTTTTGTATTCAATAAACCATACATGATTATCTGAGATGGGTATTTTGTGATTTGTGGGGTGATCTCCTTGATCCCAACTCTTACAATTAGGTCCACGTTTTATAATGAAACAAGGTCAAGAATGGTGACCTCTTGCCATAAACTATATGAAAAAGGCAGGTGAATTAATGTGTGTCAAGTATCAGTAGATTCCTGGGTGGTTTTTGCTCCGGGTTGGCCATATGCAACAGTTTCAAAAGCCCAAGTTTGATGTTCCTTGGGATTCCCAAGATGATGCACTCAGACCTGACAGACAACACCCAGAATCCTCGTCAAAGAAATTGATTTATAAAATCGAGGGAACGTTACTAAGTCATGTTACAAAATATTTGATCACACTGTGATCTCCAAGAATGTATTATTTACTGAAAAACTAGTGTGTGGTATAGCAGGGCCATGGCACAGACATTTAAAGCAAGAGTTGTTTATTCATGTAAACATGGACTTAATTACGGTATGGCTCACCTACCACACACATTTATGGCAAAGGTAAAAAGTGCACGTACGTCCAGCAGATCAAGACACAACGTGAAAGGAAATCTAGATAACTAAACCAATGGAAAGTTTTTGAGTTAAAGGATTTTTAAGAAAGTGTTCAGAGGGAACAGGACTGCTCTTCTTCTGGGAGGTCAGTGAATCAGGAAAGACAGTTGGGAGCTTTACTTGACTTCAGCATCTGACTCCTGAAACTTCATTGGTAAACTTAATGTCTGGAATTTTGGATTGTAAAACAACAGGTTGGCCCTGCAGCTTTGGGCAAGGCCCATGGACAAAGAGATCGCACCTGATGGGAACAATCTTAAAAGCCATCTGATTCTGGTAAGTCACCTGAGAAGTCCTCAAGGAGAGAGGAATGAATGGGTAGCACCATAATAGAAGGCTTTAGGATCTCGGATAGTGCTACTCTAGATGCCTGGAATATAGAAGCAGAAAATGTAAAGCTAAATGACTTCGCAGGAATTAGCTCATTTCTGATTATGATTTTTTCATATTGGTATTTTATATTTATTCTTTTTTTAAAATTTAAATCAAGAGCCTTAGGTTGTAATGCGAGGCGGTCTTAGAATCAGAAAATGCTTAGAACACTTGTATGGCGCCCCACAACTAACACTATCTGGCTAGAAATTCTACTTTTAATTTCGTCATCATCGACAGCTTCCATTTAACCAGCAGGGTCCATGCCAGGCAGACACTGAGCAGGTTGTATGTTCTGTTAATCTCCACAACAACCCAATTCAGCAGAAACACCCCCATTTTACAGGTGAAGAAACCACAGCTCAAAGCAAATGAGTGTCAGGGTCCCCTCATTCTCACTGGCTGTCACTCAGACCCACATCCTTCTCTGTAAAGGGAAGCCATGGGCCTGATGTGGGCTGTGCAAGCTGACTCTGCTGAGATGATCAATGCTATTCTTGACCCTGGGAGAATTTAAGACAAGGTGACCCACAGACTCCTGGGATAGATTCTGCCTCTGGGTTCTAGGGTGGGACACAGTATCCCTTGTCGTGGGTCTCTACTCAGCTGAGGAGTCTGCTCCCATGTGTCAGCTTCTATGACAGTGGTTCAAAACACTCCTAATGATGCAACCCTTTAATACAGCTCTTCATGCTGTGATGATCCCCTCCATAAAATTATTTCACTGCTACTTCATAAATAATATTGCTACTCTTATGTGTCATAATGTACAAGGTATCTGATATGCAATCTCTGTGAAGCAGTTGTCACCCACAGGTGGAGAAATATTGCTCTATAAACTTTTTTTTTTTAATGAAAGGCTTTCACCTCAGAAGTACCTGGAGCAGTTGTAAGAGCCCTGAAATACTGACAAGTTTTGGCAGGCCCAAGACTGCTTGCCATAATGACAACAGAGATTCCTGGCTAAAGGCACAATCTGAAATCACTGTCCCCAGGTCATTTCTTGCCTAAGTTTTCCCTCATTACAATGTCTGTCTGCTTGGACATGTCTGTCCAGGAAGCCAGTCCATGTAGTCTCTGATACAGACAGAATGCTAAAGGCAAGAATGCTTTCCCTCTGTTGGCCCACAGTCATTTCTATAGAAGTAAGTTCAAATCCCCTGTGGATAAATGTGTGTCTCTCACATGGTGTGTGAGACTCGAAATGTCAACCGTTTGAGTTGACAAAAAACAAATTTCACTTCAGATTTACAGCTGACTAAAAATTATTTTTGGGAGAATGCAGAGGGTGGCCAGGCCTGCAGAGTCAGATCCCCTCCCTGCCTGGGATGATCCCACCCTCAGTAGACTTCAGCTTCACCTATAAGTTCTAAACAGAAAAATCTGACCTTAAGATTCTGAAGTCCACAATATGCAAACCCCTAAACTTGGTAAACGGCCTATATGGGGGTTTTCTCCAGTTTAAACTATTCTGGCTTCTTTTCTCTCTTGTGCTGCAATCTGTTCTCTCAGGTCTGTTGGTCCTGGAAGGACCTGGGTTCAAGTCAAGGCCTCCTGGGTGGGGAGGAAGATGTTCTGTTGTGTGAATGAGTATGGATTAAGAATGTAGCCCCACCAACAGATTGGGAAAAGATCTTTACCAATTCTACAACCGATAGAGGGCTTATATCCAAAATATACAAAGAACTCAAGAAGTTAGACCGCAGGGAGTCAAATAACCCTATTAAAAAATGGAGTTCAGAGGCAAACAAAGAATTCACAGCTGAGGAATGCCAAATGGCTGAGAAACACCGAAAGAAATGTTCAACTTCTTTAGTCATAAGGGAAATGCAAATCAAAACAACCCTGAGATTTCACCTCACAGCTGTGAGAATGGCTAAGATCAAAAACTCAGGTGACAGCAAATGCTGGCCAGGATGTGGAGAAAGAGGAACACTCCTCCATTGTTGGTGGAAGGCAGACTGGTACAACCATTCTGGAAATCAGTTGGAGGTTTCTCAGAAAATTGGACATTGAACTACCTGAGGACCGAGCTATACCTCTCTTGGGCATATACCCAAAAGATGCCCCAACATATAAAAAAGACACGTGCTCCACTATGTTCATAGCAGCCTTATTTATAATAGCCAGAAGCTGGAAAGAACCCAACAGAGGAATGGATACAGAAAATGTGGTACATCTACACAATGGAATATTACTCGGCTATCAAAAACAATGATTTTATGAAATTCATAGGCAAAATGGATGGAACTGGAAAATATCATCCAGAGTGAGGTAACGCAATCACAGAAAAACACACATGGTATGCACTCATTGATAAGTGGATATTAGCCCAAATGCTTGAATTACCCTAGATGCACAGAACACATGAAAATCAAGAAGGATGACCAAAAAGTGAATGCTTCACTCCTTCTTTAAAAGAGGAACAAGAATACCCTTGGGAGGGAATAGAGAGGCAAATATTAAAACAGAGGCAGAAGGAACACCCATTCAGAGCCTGCCCCACATGTGGCCCATACATATACAGCCACCCAATTAGATAAGATGGATGAAGCAAAGAAGTGCAGGCCTACAGGAGCCGGATGTAGATCGCTCCTGAGAGACACAGCCAGAATGCGGCAAATACATAGGCGAATGCCATCATTAAACCACTGAACTGAGAACCGGACCCCCATTGAAGGAATCAGAGAAAGAACTGGAAGAGCTTGAAGGGGCTCGAGACCCCATATGTACAACAATGACAAGCAACCAGAGATTCCAGGGACTAAGCCACTACCTAAAGACTGTACATGGACTGACCCTGGACTCTGACCTCATAGGTAGCAATGAATATCCTAGTAAGGGCACAGTGGAAGGGGAAGCCCTTGGTCCTGCCAAGACTGAACCCCCAGTGAACGTGATTGTTGGGGGGAGGGTGGTAATGGAGGGAGGATGGGGAGGGGAACAGCCATATAGAAGAGGGGGGTTAGGAGGATGTTGGCCCGGTAACTGGGAAAGAGAATACAATCAAAATGTAAATAAGAAATACTCAAGTTAATAAAGAAAAAAAAAATGTAGCCCCACTCTGACTGGCCAACTAAGCTCCAGAAAATCTTCCCCAATCACAAAACTGGGCCATGTGGGAGCCTACACTGTTTAAAGGGGAGAGCTGAGTGCTTTCTCCTGGAAGAAATACTTGGGGGTTGACTGTCACTTGTGAACCTTCTGTGTTAAGTCACTTCTCAGAAGGGAAGCTTTCCTCTAACTCTTCCATGGGACCCACCCAGCACTGGGGCCTGAGGATCCTATGGTGTTGCAGCTCTGAGCTGGGAGGGGTAGCTCTCACCCTGGCATGGAGAAGCCTGTTTTCACAGCTGATCTAGATCTGAGGAACAGGGGCTTTTAAAGAAGCATGTGAGAGTATCTCCTGCAGGAGAGCCCAGTCTGCAGGGAAAGTCACACAGGACAGCGAAAAGTGACTTCGCAACAAACACAGGGAATGGGAACCAGGGAGGGCACTGGATGGATGGTCGGAGAGTTTGAGAAAGCCTGCATCTCCCTGAAAGTCTTCCCACAACCATAAGTCCCACCACTGTCCCCTTCTCACAGGGGAGGCTCAGCAAAGCCTGCCACCTGCTGGGATCCCTGCAAACTAAAACCAGAGTGGAGAACTGAGGAAAGCACTTTGGTGGAGGGGGAGACACAAGTCTCCAGGGCCAGGTCAGCCTTCTGTCCCTTTGGTTCTCCTCACTTCACAGAGGTGCCTATTGAAAGGTGAGGCAAGCCGGGATCTCAACAGTCTTTGGCCAAAGAAGTGAGAGCCCACAGGGCAGAGCAAGGCAAAGCAGAGCCAGGCAGAGCAAAGTGAAGCCCTGCCAGTCAGCAAATAGGCCTTGCGCATGTGGGACTGGTGGCAGCAGTGCTTGCCCTTGCTCTCCTGGTGGTGCAGAACACCTGCCTGGATGTGGGGAAACTCACAGTGGCTTGTCCTCCAGCTGCAACTGCCAGTGCTTGGGGAGGGGGAAGTTGAAGATGCTCCCATGATCCTCCGATTTCCGGCCCACTTTGTCCACGGTTGTCCATGTTCAAGGCTGTGGTCAGCCCCGCCAGAAGCCCGGAGGACAGGGAGAGCAAGCACAAATGGCCAGCAACCACCATGGGCATCTGCGGTGGGACCCAGGCCAAGTAGCCACAGAGGCGCACCAGGCAGCCAGGCACCAGCCCCAAGCCTGTGCATACTGAGGCCAATGACACTCCACTAGTCCCTCCCACCATGCACATCCCACCCCTGGCAGGCAAGATCTCTCTGTCCAGGGCTTCCCCCAGACCTCCAACTACCAACAGCTCAATGAGCCCTTACTTAATTCTTGTTAACCATAATGGCTTGTCATAAAAGGTCATTGGGAAAGTCAATGATGAGATGAAAGCCTTAAAAGAAATCTAGAGAGACTTACGGAAATGAAGAAGAATGCTCTCTTCCCAGTAGGAGCCTGGCAGTCCCAAGCTCAGGGCACCTCATGTCCAGTCTTGAACCCAGCATGCATTGTTGTGGAGAACCTGCCTGCTTAAGGACCTGGCTTCCCACTCATTCTCCTGAGATGATGACTTTAATTCTTTTAATTTTTACTGGTTATTTTCTTCATTTCCATTTCATGTGTTATCCCCTTTTCCAGTTTCCTTTCTCCACGAAGCAGAGTCCAGCTCACAAGCCGGAGCAGCTGCAGCCATAGTGCACCATGGGGGATCCTGGGGCAGACTGTTTCATCACCAAGATCCTGTGGACCCACAGGGGCTGCATGACCTTAAAGGAACTGCAGAGTAGGATCAGGCTCCAGAGGCAGAGCTCTAGGAGCTGCTGGGCAAGACTGCTTATTCCTATTGGAGACTGGAGATCAGGCAGGGATCACGCTGTAGGTGGCGGCTACTACTGAAGCCTGTGGCTTCAATCTCAAGTGCATCCAGGGACCATGCTACAGATTGCCCAAGCCTCTGCAAGCTCAAACTTCTGGGACAGAGTCATTATGCAAAATCCCAGAGAAACCTCTGCAAATATCCACACCAAGTTTTTAGGAACAGAGCTTCCAGGTCCTGAAGAATCATGAGCTTTCTGGGCTTAACCAAGAGGAGCCGGCCTTCTTCCTGGTACAGGGGGATGCTTTTCTCCTGCAAAAGTTACTACAAAGGAGACAGCCACAAACAGATCTGCTTGAAGCCACAGCCATGCAAGAGAGTCCAAGTCTGTGAGCACTTCACCCAGGCCAACTGCCGTTACCTCAACTGTCTCAGGTCTCATAACCTGATGGACAGGAAGGTGCTGACCTCCACGTGACTGAGCACGGGCTGAGTTCTGATGGGGTCCAGAACATCCAGGACATCTGCAACAACAAACACATTAGGAGGAGACCCACTGGCATGAGAGCTCCCCATGAACATCATAGCAGCAGGGCACACAGAGACAGAAGCAAAAGCAGAGACTGATTCCTTCCAAACAGTCTAGGATTTCTCTCCCATGTCTCATTTTGGCATCTGGTTCACCTTGTCCAGATGTCACCAGCTGTAAGGATTCCCTGGAGGACGTGTCTACAGCTGTCACTCAGGAGGTCAAGAACCTGGGGACCCAGGACTCTGCACAGCTTTCCTTGGTCTCATCTAAGGCTGCTGGTGTCTGAGGACCCAGTCACATTAGAGCAAGCCAGGGGTTTTCTGAGAATGGAGATCTGGATGCTTCTTTTCTAGAAATCCTACTGATTCTTTGTAAGCTCCTGCCTCCTCTGCTGGCTTTCTTCTTGCTGCAGCAAAAAGAGATGAGTCCATGTCCATGAGAACAGGCATGCCTTCTGGACACCGCATGGAGGTCAAGGGAAAGAATGAGGCTCCAGACATCGATTACATCCCATTTTAAATGGTTCTATTGATGGGGTGACAATGGAAGAAGCAACAGACTCAGGAATTCTAGGTAAAAGGAGAAACTCAGGGAAGGAGTTTGGCAATGTTCCTTCTCTTTCAATTCAGTGGAATAATTGAAGCACTATTGTTATTGGGTCTTCATTAAAAGTCTGGTAGAAAGGATGCATTAAAGCCATGTGGCCCTGATTATTATTATTTTTAATTTTTGGAGTGGCAGCCTTTAATGACTGTATCTATTTTCTTATGGGAATTATTCATTACCTTCCCAGATCTGTATTTAACTTGGTATTTGTTATCTGTTAGAAAAATCACCAGTATCAAATAGATTTTTCACTTTTCTGTAGTAAAGGCCTCTGAAGTAAGCCCTAATGATTGTTGAATTCACTCAGTGTCCTTTGTTATATCCCCCTTTTCATTTCTGATTTGGGACTTTAGATATAGGCTCTGTGGTTTGTCTGTCTTGTGGATCTTCTCAAAAAAAAAAAAAAAAAAAAAGCCAGCTCTTGCTTTCCTTGGCTCTTTGTATCATTCTCTTTGTTTGTAAGTGATTGATTTTAGTTCTGAGTTTATTTCCTGCCATCAAATCCTACCAGACTCTCTATGGGATGAGGCTTTGCCTCACCTTGGTAACAGCAGCATGTGATACATGAAGCTTTTGCTGCTCTCTGTAGTGGGGATGACGTCACAATTTCACTGAAAACCATGCACAGCCTCGTTTTAGACTGTATTAAAGTAGCCCACGATTTCAGTGCTCCCTGCAAGGTGCCATGAGACAGTAGTAACATGAGTCTGCCTGCACCTCGACAGTTTTCACTAGGGACTTCTGAGTGATTTTATGAAAATTTATAGTGAGTTCATGGATGAACATGCACAAACACAAACGCACACACACACTTTACTGACATGGTGCACATTCTTTCCACACAAAGAAGAAAGTGAGTATTAATGAAAACACACCAATAAAGGAATGGATGGACGGGGTTGTGGGGAAGCTGGGGCTTAGAGTTATTTAAAGGCCCTGTGCAGGCTCTCCTTCTGTTGGAGGCTAAACTTCAAGTGCAATGGGGTTCTTTATTTTCTTTCTGTATAGCACACAGAGGTAGGGTGGAAACTAGGTTTTGAGCATATTTGGCAAGTACTAGAACACTGAATTAATTCCTAGGGCTGGAACCCTATTAATGTTCTACAGAATTACAGGGCAGGCTGGATGAAGACTCTCAGCTGACAATGTGGACATCTCAAGACAGGCACTGGACAATGGCTGACTGACTTGTATGAAGACTGGAAATGTTTTGCTATCTCAGAGGAAAAGAAGGCCCCTCCGACTACACTGTACTCTAAGGACAGTTTATTCAGGTAAGGGATGACATGAACTATTGTCTCATGTCACAGATGTCAGCACAAAATATCCTAGGTATTGAATGCCAATGGTAACATTAACAGAGCAAATCACACAGTGTTGTGAAGATATAGAATATGACTATATGTAGCAAGAACCAGGCCCCTTCTAGTTTCTAAGATCATACCTGAGAACCTCAAATATAGTAATAATGTGATAATGTGGTATAAGTCTAGTTACAACTAGTTTCTATTGTGACACAGATGACTCCTTTTGTGTCATGTTCAGCTTATAATGAATGACTAGACCTAAGCATGAGAATAACCAAATACTACATTGCTTCTCTAGCTGCTGAGCTTTTAAAAGCCCTGGTGTGACAGCAAGCTTTTGTGGACATCTGGATTATTCCTTCTGTACTTTAACTCTCTAAGTCAACCCCACTCTGAGTAAGTCAGTTCCATTCCATAAGTTGGAAATCAGTCAACTGGAAAAAAAATACTTTCTCAATACAAACACAGATTGGCCATGGAAAAAGGGTAGCTTGAACTGTCCCACCTAGGTCCTGGGCTTGCACAGGCCTGCTCTCCAAAAGAAACGTGTGTTCACAGCTGCAGGCTGCATTCACTATGGATGCTCTTGAGGTTCCTCCCTAAACTGCTTAGATTAAGATAATTTTGTTGCCATCTATCAAAAGAATTCATTATGCCAAACTGGCCTTTCTTCTGAACCTTCTGTTCTGTGGGCAGGGCAAAATCTCCAGCAACCCTCACAGCAATGTGGGCTGCCAATCTGGGACTCAGAATTATACCAGTGCAAACCAAGAACAGGGCAACTGGAAGAGACCTCATTGGGTTGTAGGAACCTTCTGTTCTGAGTCACTTCTCAGAAGGGGCACTTTGCTCTAACTCCTCCATGAGACCCAACCAGTACTGGGGCTGGAGGATCCTTAGGTGTGGCAGCTCTGAGCTGGGAGGGGGAGCTGGCACACTGACATGAAGAAGCCTGTTTTCACAGCTGATCTGGATCTGAGGAACAGGTGCTTTTAAAGAAGCATGTGAGAGTACCTCCTGCAGGAGAGCTCACTCTGCAGGGAAAGTCACACAGGACAGGGAAAAGTGGCTTCCCCACTTCCACAGGTCCTGTGACCCCAGGGAGGGCACCAGATGGTCCAAGAGTTTGAGAAAAGCCTGCATTTGCCTGAAAGACTTCCCTCAACCATAAGTCCCACCACTGTCCCAGACTCACACCTGAGGATCAGCAAAGCCTGCCACCTGCTGGGGTCCCCACAAACTGAACCCAGAATGGAGAACTGCGGGAAAGCACTTTGGGGGAGGGGGGAGACACAAGTCTCTGGGGCCAGGCCTGGGGTCTGTCCCTTAGGCTCTCCTCACCTCCGTTAGCCTCCTAGTGCAGAGCGCTGCAAGCCGGGATCTCAAAAGTCTTGGGCTGAAAAAGTGGGAGAAGGTAGCAGCAGTGGCGGTGGGGTCAACAGGGGAGTCGAAGACGGAATGGTAGCAACGCAAGCAGCGACGGCGAGGGCGGAGGCGGGGGGGGGCGAAGGAGAGGACGGGTGTGGGGGGGTCGGGGCGGGGGCAGGGTAGGGGCGAGGACAGGCTGGGGGCGGGGGTTGGGACGGGTCTGAGTCGAGGGCGGTGGTGGGACTGGGAGGGGGGATGGGTCGGAGGCGATGTCGAGTGCGGGTGTGAGGCGGGGGCGTGGGCGGGGGCAAGCAGAGCAAAACCCAGCCCTGTCAGCTGGCAGATACCCTCTGGGGCGGGACAGACTCGCCCTTCAGCTCTATTGATGGGGTGACAATGGAAGAAGCAACAGACTCAGGAATTCTAGGTAAAAAGAGAAACTCAGAGAAGGGGTTTGACAATGTTCCTTCTCTTTCAAATCAGAGGAATAATTGAAGCACTATTGTTATTAGGTCGTCATTAAACGTCTGGTAGAAAGGCTGCATTAAAGCCTAGTGGCCCTCATATATATTTTTTAATTTTTGTAGTGGCATCGTTTAAATCTATTTTCTTATGAGAATAATCTTATGAGTTAAATCCCACATTTGGATTTAACTTGGTATTTGTTATCTGTGTAGAAAAATTACCAATATCAAATAGATTTTTCACTTTTCTATAGTGAAGGACTCTGAAGAAGCCCTAATGATTGTTGAATTCACTCACATGTCTATTGCTTCATCCCCCTTTTCATTTCTGATTTGATAATTTAGGTATTGACACTGTGGTGTGTACTTAGTTTCAGAAAGGGGTTGTTTCTCTTATGGATCTCCTCAAAAAACAGCTCTTGCTTCCTATGACTCTTTGTATTATCCTCTTCGTTTGTAATTGAATGATTTTAGTACTAAGTTTATTTCCTGCCATCAAATCATACCAGACTCTCTGTAGGATAAGGCTTTGCCTCATCTTGGTAACAGCGGCATGTGATAAATGAAGCTTTTGCTGCTCTCTCGTGG
The DNA here is from genome assembly GCF_021556685.1 of Rattus norvegicus. Classification (NCBI taxonomy): domain Eukaryota; kingdom Metazoa; phylum Chordata; class Mammalia; order Rodentia; family Muridae; genus Rattus; species Rattus norvegicus. Next base: position 273,491 of record NW_028238785.1, read on the forward strand.
TGATGACGTCACAATCTCTGTGTAAACCATCCACAGCCTGTTTTTAGGCTGTATTATAGTAGACCACCATTTCAGTGTTACCTGCCAGGTGCCGTGGGACACTAGTAACACACGTCTGCATGCACCTCGACAGTTTTCATTACAGTCTTCTAAGTCATTTTATGAAAATTGATAGTGAGTTCATGGATGAACATACACAAACATCTGCACAGAAACACAAACAAACACAAACTCTCTCTCTCTCTCTCACTCTCTCTCTCTCTCTCTCTCACACACACACACACACACACACACACACACACACACTTTACTGACATGGTACACGTTCTTTGCACACCAAAAATAAAGTGAGCAGTAATGAAAATACACCAATAATGGAGTCAATGGAGGGAGTTATGCAGAAGCTGGGACTTAGAGTTACTTAAAGGCCCTATGCAGGCTCTCCTTTTGTTGGAGGAGAAATTTCAAGTGCAATGTGGTTCTTTATTTTCTTTCTCTAAAGCACACAGGCTATGGTGGAATGTAGGGCTTTGACCATGTTTGGAAAGTACAATCACACTGAATTAAATCCTAGGGCTGGAACCCTATTACTCTTCTACAAAATTACAGACCAGGCTGGATGAATACTCCCAGGAGACAATGTGGACATCTCAAGACAGGCACTGGACAATGGCTGAAGACTTGTCTGAAGACTGGAAATATTTTGAAAATTCAGAGAGAAAAAAAAGGCCCCTCTGACTACACCGTACTCTAAGGACAGTTTATGCAGGTTAGGATGACATGAACTATTGTCTCATGTCACAAATGTCAGCACAAAGTATCCAAGGTATTGTATGCCAATGGTAGCATCAACAGAACAAAGCACACAGTGTCATGAAGACATAAATTATGAGTTTGTGTAGCAAGACCCAGGCCTCTTCCAGGTTCTTAGATAGTAACTGAGAACCTCAAATACGGTGGTGATGTGATAGTGTGGGGGGAATCTAGTTACAACTAGCTTCTATTGTGACACAGATGACTCTTTTGTGTCATGTTCAGCTTATACTGAATGAATAGACCCAAGCATGAGAATAACCAAATACTACATTGCTTCTCTAGCTGCTGAGCTTTTAAAAGCCCTGGGGTGACAGCAAGCTTTTGTGGACATACTGGATTGGTCCTTGTGTACTTTAACTCCTGAGTCACCTCCATTCTCAGTAAGTTAGTTCAATTCCATAAATTGGAAATCAGTCACTTGGAAAAAATACATTCTCAATACGATCCCAGATTGGCCATGGAAAAAGGGTAGCTTGAACTGTCCCACCTAGGTTCTGGGCCTGCACAGGCCTGCTCTCCAACAGAAACCTGTGTTCACAGCTGCAGGCTGCATTCACTATGGGTGTCCTTGAGGTTCTTCCCTAAACTGCTTAGATTAAAATAATTTTCATGCTAACAATCAAAAAACTCATTATGCCAATCTGGCCAACAGGAAGCTAATTTCGATCTGTATTTTGTCAGATGTGCAGAATAAATATGGTCATCATTGATAATAGGTGAAAGATCTGCTCTAATATGGACACTAAGTGATGTTGCAGGATGATCCTGACCCACAATGAGCAGTGGGAACACCAGAGCCCTGTAGGGATGGCTGGCAAGCTAACACATTGAGCATGCACAGCTCAGTAAATTTCCTGTGAATACACATCTCCTGAGATCTCTTTATTTGATTGGAGGTGATCCTGTCCACCTAATACAGTACATGATGTGGAAGGACAAAAGCACCTGCAGGAGCTGTGGTGATGACTCACAGGGTAGAGCATCTGCTGCTCTCTCAGAAGAACCACATGGACCCTAACAATTGGGTAAAGCATGTCAGTGATTACTTCATAAAGTGTGTGTCCGAGAAACAGCCACATTATCCACACAAAAGACACTGTCACACTGGGTACCCCTTGGTGACTTTGAATTCACTAATTAGCCCAGGATCCATGGAACATGCAGAGATCCATCTCCACCTGTCAGTTCTAAGTCCACAGGAGGGGACAGAACCCTTGAATAAGAATGATGGTCTTAAGAGTCAAGAGATAGAATTCAATTTTTATTCATAAGGAATTCATTTTTACAACAAAACAGGATTAAAACAAATAAATTAAAATATTTAAAAATATTTGAAAAGATAAAAACAGTAACAAGAACATATAAATATGAAACAACAAAAAGAAAATTTCAATTAAAATCATAACGAAAATATTTCTAAACAGCACATTCTTAATGAACATTTAGAAGCACAGATGTATTGCTGTTTCTCCTCTTGCACACATAATGAAAGGAGGTCCCCCAAGTTGTCTCTCAAGTGCTGTTTTCTGAGAAGAAAGTAAGACCTCAATCAGTCAGGCTGGCTTAGTGGTATATAAATTTAGGGTCTCTAAGCAATGACAAATTAACTCTGAGGAAGAATACTCATCCAAAAAATTTGTTACCATTCAGGATATTTGTCATCAGGGACTCCTGAGAAAGCAACTTATTCTTCAGGAAGCTTTCTTACTGCTGTGTGTCCAATTCCAGCTCTCTTGCACTTTCTGAGACCTGGGAGAGGAAGGCAGTTTTTCAGACACTGATTTGGTGGTGAAATGCAAGGCAGCTGTCGGAAGGCTGCCTACTACCATCTCAGTTCTATTGGACAGTCAACATGGACCTTTTAACTGATATCATTGTTGCTAACTCTTTGGGAAGGGCAAAATCTCCAGAGAGCCTCAAAGTAATGTGGGCTGCCAATATGGGACCCAGACTTATACCAGTGCAAACCAAGAACAGGGCAATGGAAGGAACCTCATTGGGTTGGCAGGAAGAAAGTAGATGTTCATATGTCACCAAGGTTAAAACCAATGACAAGTACTAATTTGACATTTGCACTTTGTTCTTATCCCGCAAAGGTGCTTCCTACACAAGAAGTCACATGACCACAGAGTGTCATTTGTCAAAGAACCAAGAACTTGTTCAAAACTCTACAGAGCATCCAATCTATCACGTGGATATGCAATAATGAGGTATGTTATTAATCTGTCACCATTTCTATACTGCAGCTTCAAAAAGAGCAGACAAATATACTTGCAAAATAATTCAGTTTCTGAAATGTGGTTGGCTTCCCAGAATACTTGTGCATAGGCAGAGCAATGAACAATTCCATTACATGAGGTGGTTGGCTGGTTGTGAGTGTAAATTAGAAAGGTGGTAGGAGAGAGCAAAGATGTATCAAATTGGCAACCTTTATCAGATATTTTTAAGCTAACACAGCTGCTCGTCCCTACCAGATGACGCTGGGTCTGGACGTTGCTGGTCTTTATCTTTCTTGTTGAAGTCAACCAAATATTTCTGGTTCAGTGCACAATCAAGATGTACCTCCTTGCTCTCCTGCTTCAGTGGGACCAACTCCTTCCTACATGTGTTCTCCATCAGGAGCTGGCTGAGCAGGTTTCTGGAAATACAGTCTGCATAGTAAGATCATGCTGCCCCTTTCTCCCATTCCCACTCCCGAGTGCCACTAACTCCACCAGGACCCAGATACCCATGAAGACTTAATAGAATTCATTTTGATACGTATAAGGCTGCTGCACAAACCACAAAGAGTAAATTCCGGGAAGAATAAATTATTTGTTTGGCCTGAGCACCAATTAGTGTCCACATCTCTCAAAAAGAACATGGATCTACAACTATCCATGAAAGCCCAATGCATGGGGGCAACATCAATTAGTAGTTGGGAAACACCCTCAAAGGAGGTCAGTAGAACCAAGAGAAGGTCATGCTAACCATGTGGTCCACACACTGAGTTTTGTAAAACCTGGTATGACACCATAGGTCCAGGTCAGCCTAATAACCTGCTGACTTCAATCAGTGCTGTTCTATCTTCTGAAGATGCCTAGACAATCCTGGGATGAGTAACAGTCTTTTGTGGAACTGAAAACTGAGTCCTAATGACCCTGGCACACTGATGTGTAAACAGCACAAGAGATAGAACCAGAGCTGAAGACCGTCCAATCCAGAACAAAGAAAGTCAGAAATGGCCATTCCACAGGTGATAGGCTTTCTGACCAGGACTTACCTAGAGAAGGTAATCTCCTTCTTCAGCTTATGGTTGGTCTCATGGATCTCAGTGTTCTCCATCTCTAAGTTGTGCAGAATTGACATGACCGCCTCCTCCATTCTCTCCAGGTCTTCATAATATGGATTTGGCCTGAAGTGTGGCCTGGCCCCAAATGATAGAATCCAGTGAACATCAGCATTTAGGAATATATGAGCTCAGGGTGGGTCCTGTACTACCCCAGTCCTGGAAGGACACCTTCTGAATTCTACATATTGGATCTTCTTCAGCTTCAGAAACGTGTTTTTCTGTGTCCGGGACACCAGAATCTCGGCATCCAGATGGAGGCTTCCCTGGCTCCCTTTGTTCAATCAAGAGGAAATCTGCAGTCAAGCCAGTTAAGCTATCAAGAGCCTCGGCCACACCTCTCCATGCTCCCCCACCCCAACACACCCAGAAACCGGTGATTTCTTTTCTCCTGTTTTGATAACAGACCTTATATCAACACAAAATTATAATCTGCACAAGGAATACAAATAAACAGACAAACGTGGCCACATAGTCAAAGAACTGTGCTGTTGACAGTGGGGCTCCCAGAACAAAGCATTCACATCACCATGAATGTGTTACAGGTAAATACTCAGGCCAAGACATAGACCCCTAGATTCCAAGTGTGGAGGGAAATATAAACATATAAATGTTGTACATATGCATTTGGATGTATGCACATACAGACTCACAGACTGAGAAATACCCACAAAAAAGAGAAATGTAAAAACAGAGTCAGAGAAAGAGAAAGAGAAATATGGAAACAGAGAGTACTGTGAAAACCAGGAGAAATGCATCCACCATTGCTGTCTCAGAGGGCAAGACACACAGACAATAACAAACAGGCCTGAGCCTGAGACCTTCTACTCAAGCATTGAGATGAACAGTTTGGTACCAGGCCCCTCAGGCTGCTGCGTGGATCTTCCAGCACTCAGTCCCCTGCCTAGCAAGTACAGAGACTCACCATAAACTCACTGCAATTACAATCTTGCAAAGCCACCATCTGTCAAGGGCTTTGCAAATGCACACTAGACACTCACTCTCCCTGACTTTATCCCCGAATTCTTCATTCAGACCACAAGATCTGCTTTTCAATAAATGGAAGCAGATGAGTCCATTTTCCATCTCGCTCCTCAGGAAGGGTCAAGGTTCTGAATCTCCTCTATATGGGAGGTGAGGTTTAGCACAGGGTGGTTAGGGAGGCACAGCTTTCTAGAACCCAAAACCTTAATAGGATAAGATGAAGGTGACCTTGCAGACCCAGGAATGAAACAAGAGCATTTGGAGCGATTCATACCTGTTCTTCATGGATCTCTCTGTCAGAAACCTCAGGCGATCTCTCAGGTCATTTCTCTCCTCGGTAATGAGCTGCAGCTCTTTAATCAGCCTCTCCTTTTCCTTCTTGGCCTGATTCTCGCTTAGTTCAGTGCCAGGGGATGATGTTTCTCTCCCAGCGTCTGTAGGTAGAAGAACACAAGTGAACCTGCATGGGGAGAATGCATAGAGTGTACATAGACCACAGTTAGGCCTAAACAGGAGAACAAGCCTGGAACCCAGTGTCACTGCTAGGCGATTGGTCTATGCTTAAGAGGCCTCTTCAGTGGATCTCAGTTCTCCCACTACTCTATAGAGACCAAGAGATGTAAGCAGCCAGGTGTTCCCTATGCCGGACATCAGGTGCTTACATGGACCACGGAGATGGCTTCTCCAGGATTATCATCAGCTGAACAGGGTACAGCTTGGTTTCAGGACCCTCACCCCTGTGGGTTCGAACTCAGATGATAAATTCACCATCCACAAGACTTGAGTGATTGGAGACACTCAGATGTCCTACCCTGATACTCTAGGCCAACAACTTTGGATTTAAAACACATTTCCATGGAGGACATGGTCAACAGACTTATCAGTTCCCCTATTTGAAATACCAAATGCCCGAGAAGTTCCAATAGGTTACAGGATGAATCTTGGTCCACATGTTCCAAATACTTTTGGTATTTTAGAAACATGGATTTAAAACGCATTTCCAGGTAGGATATGTTCAACAGACTTATCAGTGTCCCTATGAGAAATACCAAATGCCCCAGAAGTGTGAATAGGTTACAGGCTGAATCTTGGTCTACACGTTCCAAATAGTTTTGGTATTGAAAAAAAATTTTTGTAACATACAACCTCTAATATATAAAGCAAACGATGACCCTGCCAGTTAGAAGAAATCAGAGAAGGTCTAAGAACATAAGGTTATTGCCTGGAGCACAATCTCTCCCTGTTACTACTGTCAGATATCCACTGTATTTAAAGAAGCAGTGATAGTGAAATACATTGCTGCCCTGTCTAAACTCAGAAAAGGTGGACCCTCCATGAATACTGATGGTGTTATTATATCAATGTAACATAACAAATGCACTGAAAAGTAAAGACCAGAAGTTCACAGAATAATAGCATTGGCCTTACCATATCCTCCCAGTGGGGATGGGAACTAAAGTTCTGAAATCCTTGGCTTTAAGGAATTGTGATATTCATGGAAATTCAATTCCTTTTCAGATGCTCCAGTTGTTGTGGCCCATTGCTAGAAAGGTCAGCTTAAGCCTGCAGCCCCCCGGTAGGAAGCTCAAAATACACTGCCCAGAACTTACTCAACATTCCCCAGAAGTGCTGTCTTTGTCCATCATTACTTTGAGACGAAAGGCCAGACTCCTTCACTCTAGTCTCTCCACAATCGATGTTCCCCCTCCCAAAACGCTTGCGAAGACGGGAAAACATGTCTTAGCTTGTAACCGCCAGACTCAGACTGAGAGAAACTAGGGCACTGGTCGTCACTACAACACTGGTGACATCACAGAGGATGCCAGAACTCTCTAGGAGACAATAGAATGTCCAAGAAGGGACAGCTGATGTCATGGGGAGCAGACTTTGCCTCCTGCTAATGTTCTCCCTGTACTGAGCATAAGCTGAGGTGCCCTTTCCAGGAGACTTTCCTGGGGAGAGCCACTGAGCATCTCCTGCTTCCAAAGCCAAATTTTCCTCAAGGCTTGATTATAAAACCTTAGTAATTCCTATGCATCTAAATGAATGTTTCCTTTCAAATCTTTCCCAAAAAATGTCTCACTAACTCAAATTGTCCTCATTCACCAATGTTAGCCATTAAAACTTCCTGAGATTTCATACCAGCTTGAATATGCAGTCAAAAGTTCTCCTGTCTCATTATGTACAGGTGCTTTATATCACATCAAGAAATAGTCTGCATGGTAGGTTACAGCATGGGCGTGTGTTAGGGGAACACTCATGAAGTCGTGTGCTTAGCAATTGACAATTGCCAGAAAATTCCTTAGTTAAAAGAGTTGAAGTCTTTATGGTGCTAGGAACAGTGTGGAGACCAGTTGGCGGACAAAAGTGCAATATTGGAGCCACCAATGAAGGGAACCTCATGCTGCTTGTGGGGTTCTCCTTTCTGCGCCAATGTCGCCAAAGGAGCACTGCTGACAGGCCTTCTATCAGAAGCTGAGCCTCTATCAGAAAAATAAAATAGTCAAGAGATATAGGGGGTGCAGATAAAGGTGTAGGACGAGGCTATACACATCACTACGTGGATAGAGCAAGGACCCAGCACTTGTGCTCTGGGTCATGGGCTTCCCCACAAACACAAAAGCACCTGTCACAGTAAAAAATGGATACTGTATTGAGTGCACACACCAACACTGATTGATCAGATCCATACCCCAGATTTTGGGGGCAGATCCATGGCCCCAAATATCTTCCTCTCAACTTATACAGCAAAAAATAAGAAAGAAAGAAAAAAGTCAAAACAAAAAGCTCAAGCTTCTCATATGAGGATTGCAGGAAGTGTGATCTGGTGGTCAGTTCTGATTAGGCCATTTTAGATAGAACAGTGCACTGGGATGCTTAATGTGATGGGTCCTATATAAAGCTTTCTGCAATATTGGAATTTTAACAAGCCTCATCCAGAACATACAGAACAGGAAAGGATGTGATCACCATGTCCTTGCTCTCTATCAGGTTATTTTTCTGTGTCCGTGATTGTCAGCCATAGACAGCAACAATCTGAAATAGCTGGTAAACATGGAACAAAGTGGCTAAAACTATAGTTGTGGGTTACACACCTCAACTGTCAAAGGCTAATGCTGTCCTCACAGTCCCTGGAGGCCACTCTTGTAAGACTGTCTACTGGAAAGTAGAAGCAGGTTTATCTGAGCTCAAAGTGAACCTGGCCAGGTAGGAAGAGGGCAACATGGGATAATTGAGACCCTGTCTAAACCAGCACAGAAACCCACACTTCCTTCAAAGCATCATCTATGAATTCTTGATTATCTACCATTCTCTCCCTACCAGTCTTTCAGACTGGAATTGTAGAAAAGAACTGGAAATGATCTTCCTATTCTGAAGACCTTGATCTCTCTTTCCTTAGGTGCACATTAAGAACTCATGCAAATGGGTATGACCATCTGAACATCTTAGTATCATCTACTCAGTATATCTAGCATAATACTGTGCCTATGGCAATCTCAAGCTTCCCTGAGTGTTGCTGACCCAGCAAGAAGTATGAAGTACTGAGGTCAAACCCCAGTGATCCTTTCAAGGGGTTAGAAGAAAGCCATCAGAGAAACTCCACTTCTTTGTCCTTAGATTAAATCAAGCTGATACAATGTGAACCTGGTGGGCTATTTAACCATGCATCTTTCTGCCAACCCCAGCTTTCTGAGTTCAGTCCATGTGAACCTGCATGGGGAGAATGCATAGAGTGTACATAGACCACAGTGAGGCCTAAACAGGACAACAAGCCTGGAATCCAGTGTCACTGCAAGGAGTTTGGTCTTCGCTTAAGAGACCTCCTCAGTGGGTCTCAGTTCTCCCACTACTCTATAGAGACCAAGAGATATAAGCAGCCAGGTGTTCCCTATGCCTTCTGATACACGCAATAAATGCAGTAAATTTTAATTTCTGTTCAATTGTTCAGTAACTTACTTACACTTGCATATTGCTGTGGAAGTGATGGGGTTTCGTGATCAGCATTGCATTTAACAATGCATAACCAATCATCCCTCCTAGAATGACTGTATATAGAGAAAGAAAATTTATTAGAATGGTTTATAGGCTGTGGTACAGCTAATTCAACAAGGAATGGAAGGTCTAAAATGCAGTAGTTGCCCCTGTTGAAGCCAATCCCCCTAGCATAGCTGTAGCCGTTTTGTTCCATGCCTGCCAGATAGTTCATATTCTTGCTGTAATATGTCTGCCTGTCATGGTTGTCTGAAAATAATTTAACTCAGAGCAGGGTCAGGAATGATCACATAACTTGTGTATGTTTTTTTATTGGTTATTTTGTTTATTTGCATTTCAAATGTTAACCCCCTTTCCAGTTTCCCCTACAATAACCCTGCATTCCACCCCCTTCCCCAGCCTCCTTGAGGGTGCTCCCCCACCCACCCATTCCCGAACCACTGGAAGGAAGTTCTTTATGTTGTGAGGTTTCTTAATCTTAAATTTCATAATTATAAGCTTCATGTAGGACCAATAAAATTAAAGGTCTATATGAGGGCTGCAGAGATGGCTCCATGGTTAAGAGCACTGACTGCTCTTCCGGAGGTCCTGAGTTCAAATCCCAGTGGTGGCTCACAACCATCTGTAATGAGACCTGATGCCCTCTTCTGCTGTGTCTGCAGACAGCTACAGTATACTTATATATAAATAAATAAATCTTTAAACAGATAAAAAGTCAGTATGAACCTTTGTTGTCTAAAATGGCTTGAGTCAGGGCTGACAACCAGACAGCCCTTCCAGCACCTGCCTATGAGCTCACATTTTAGTCTTTATAAACTGACATAGAAAAATATCCAGGGTCCTAGCCTGACAAATTCTCAGCTACGTCTCTGATGATCAGTCTTACAGTGGGCATTCAATAAACCATCCCTGTCTAAGTGAGGTCAGAGTTTGTGTGGTTTATGGGGCAACTCCAGGACCTCAACGGTTTTGTCCATAAGGCTGGATATTTCAGCTGGTCTTCAGTACATGCAGGAATCCTGAAGAAGAAGGAAAATTAATAAAGCAAACTTCCTTTTTCCATGTCCTTGATATGAGCCAGCAGAAGGTGTGGTCCAAACAACAACCAACGGATTGGGTAAAGATCTTTACCAATCCTACAACAGATAGAGGGCTTATATCCAAAATATACAAAGAACTCAAGAAGTTAGACCTCAGGGAGACAAATAACACTATTTAAAAAATGGGGCTAAGAGCTAAACAAAGAATTCACAGCTGAGGAATGCTGAATGGCTGAGAAACACCGAAAGAAATGCTCAACATCTTTAGTCACAAGGGAAATGCAAATCAAAACAACCCTGAGATTTCACCTCACACCAGTCAGAATGGCTAAGATCAAAAACTCAGGTGACAGCAGATCCTGGCAAGGATGTAGAGAAAGAGGAAAACTCCTCCATTGTTGGTGGGATTGCAGACTGGTACAACCATTCTGGAAATCAGTGTGGAGATTCCTCAGAAAATTGGACATTGAACTACCTGAGGATCCAGCTATACCTCTCTTGGGCATATACCCAAAAGATGTCCCAACATATAACAAAGACACATGCTCCACTATGTTCATAGCACACTTATTTATAATAGCCAGAAGCTGGAAAGAACCCAGATGCCCTTCAACAGAGGAATGGATACAGAAAATGTGGTACATCTACACAATGGAATATTACTCAGCTATCAAAACCAATGACTTTATGAAATTCATAGGCAAATGGATGGAACTGGAAAATATCATCCTGAGTGAGCTAACCCAATCACAGAAAAACACACATGGTATGCACTCATTGATAAGTGGATATTAGCCCAAATGCTCGAATTACCCTAGATGCACAGAACACATGAAACTCAAGAAGGATGACCAAAATGCGAATGCTTCACTCCTTCTTTAAAAGGGGAACAAGAATACCCTTGACAGGGAATAGGGAGGCAAAGTTTAGAACAGAGGCAGAAGGAACACCCATTCAGAGCCTGCCCCACATATGGCCCATACCTATACAGATATTACATAGGATGGATGAAGCAAAGAAGTGCAAGCTGACAGGAACTGGATGTAGATCTCTCCTGAGAGACACAGCCAGAATACGGCAAATACGTAGCTGAATGCCATCATTAAACCACTGAACTGAGAACGGGGCCCCCGTTGAAGTAATCAGAGAAAGGACTGGAAGAGCTTGAAGGGGGTTAAGACCCCATATGAACAACAATTCCAACCAACCAGAGCTTCCAGGGACTAAGCCACTACCCAAAGACTATACATGGACTGACCCTGGACTCCAACTGCATACCTAGCAATGAATAGCCTAGTAAGATCACCAGCAGAAGGGGAAACCCTTGGTCCTGCCAAGACTGAACCCCCAGTGAACATGATTGTTGGGGGGAGGGCGCTAATGGGGGAAGGATGGGGAGGGGAACACCCAAATAGAAGGGGAGGGGAAAGGGTTGAGGGATGTTGGCCTGGAAATCGGGAAGGGGAATAACAATCGAAATGTAAATAAGAAATACTCAAGTTAATAAAGATGAAAAAAATAAAAAGAAAAAAGAAGGTGTGGTCCAGATTAGAGGTGGGCCATTCCATCTCAAAAGATCTGAATTAAAGATTTATCTTCTGATCTCCAAGATTTGGATTACAATTAGGTCTTCTTGCTTCAGAAAATTTAATTAAGAAAAAAAATCCAATGGTGCTTATGCCTTTAGCCTCAGCATCCAGGAGGTAGAGGCAGGTGGATCTCTGAGTTCAAGGCCAGCCTGGTCTACAAAATGAATTCCAGGACAGCCAGAGCTACACAGGGAAACCCTGTCTCAAAAAAACAAAGAAGAGGAGGAGGACCAAGAGGAGGGGGTTGAAGAGAGGAAAACAGAAAGAAGGAAGGAGAGAGAGAGAGAGAGAGAGAGAGAGAGAGAGAGAGAGAGAGATCCCCCTCACAGGGCGTCAAGCCATTTGGCATTAGTTAATTCCAGGTACACTCAAGTTGACAACCAAGAACAGCAATCCCATTACCCGTGGTTGTGATCTCACCCTGGTAGGCTCCTGAGTAGGAGGCTGAAGCAGGAGAATTGCCATAAGTCTGATGCCAGCATGAACTACACACATGTTCCAAGCCAAGCCAATCTCAGCTACAGTTTGAGATTCTGTCTGAAAAATATGAAAGAGAAAGAAAACATAATTTCCTAGAGCAGTGTTTCTCAACCTTCCTATGGCCTCAACCCTTTAGAACAGTTCCTCATGCTGTGGTGACCCCAACTACAAAATTATTTTGTCGCTACTTCACAACTGTAAATTTGCTACTGTAATGAATCTTTATTGTAGTATAAACTATCTGATAGGAGACCCTGTGTGGGTCACGACCCACAGGCTGAGGGCCTTTGCCCTAGAGGCGGTCTTGGCCTAGATTATATAGTTCATATTAAAAGTGGGCTCTCTCAGTTTTTGAAGGTCAAGTATATTCACTTGTAACATCAAAACTTAAAAATTCAGCTGAGCTGGTGGCTGGTATGGTGTGACATCCCCCAGAATAGCTTTGCTATTTTGTTCCATGTCTGCCAGCCATTTCATATTGTTGCTGTAACATGCCTGCTGTCACTGACAAGGAGAAGGGACTTGGCTCAAGGACATGCTGACCACACACCTTGATTTGTTCTGAATGTTCTGTATGCGGTTTGCTAATCTAGAGAAATTCTACACCTGAAGGAGTGGTTCCCTGAAGTGGACACAGGTGAAAGGCTAAGGCAGATGTGTGAAGGAACATTTAACTGAGGTAGACACAGGTAAAAGGATGTTCTGCTAAAGCACGCATGTGAAAGGACACATGATGAAGGGTTCTGCACTAAGGACACACATGCATTGGTCTGCCTTGCATTCTGTAGTTGAGCTGCATTTGTTGGGACTTCATAGAACCACAGCAAAAAACCTTCTGGTGGGCTGCTGTAGTTTCTCGCTGTTTCCTGGGGCTCGGGCTGATGGGCAGAGTGATGTCAGCTGAGACAGACACATGTGCTGACGCAGGACACACGCTGAGGCCAGACCCATGGAGGACACGGGATATTGAGAGGGAGTTTGGATGGAGTTATGCTTGCGTATCTTGTTGGTCTGGGGTCTCTGGTGATCTCTGCTCACCTGAGAGCTGCTCTTACTGACTGTGTAGCATCTTGACTGTTTTTGTTCCACTTGGACAGCCCTCAGGACCAGGCTCTCCTCTCTCTTAACCATGGCTGCTGTCCTCTTCCTCTCTCCTCTCCATCATACATGTTCTTCCTTTATTCTTTGGCAATTTCTACTTCCTTCTTCCCTCCTCATGATCCTCTCTAGCAAAGCCCTCAAAGCTCACCTCCCCCATCTCTCTGCTGTGCAGCTGTTGGCTGTTGGCTTCTTTATAATCACAGTTAACTGGGAGCAGGGTCAGTTATTTGGGGTTAACCAGTCCTGAGTTCCACAAATTAGCATTAAAATACAAGCAGAATTAGGCCAATACACTACAGGGGTTTTTGTTTGTTTGGTTGGTTGGTTTGGTTTAATTTTCATTTACCTTTTTACTTGTTATTTTATTTTTGGCAATTTTTTATTAATCGGTTATTTTATTTATTTACATTTCAACTGTTGTCCTGCTTTCCACACGCCCCTCATCAAACCTTACATCCCATTTCTGCTCAGCTTTGCCTATGTGACAGTGCTCCTGCACCCACACATATCCATTCCCACCTCACACCTCTAGGATCTGCCTTTGGTGGGGCTACAGGACTCACCTAGAACCATAGAGCATCCTTGCATACACTTTGGCTGGCAGTTTGGCCCCTGGGAGCTTGGGGATTAGGGAAAGAGGATCTGGTCAGATATTAAAGCCAATGATTGCTGCTTTCTCTTCTTTTTTGGTTATAGGTGAAATTTTGTTTGTGTGCTTATCTTTTTTTAAATTATTGAGAGAAGATTAATTTCTTGGTCTTTCTTGGGTATAGTTTAGTTCATTGTCTTGGAGTTTTCCTCCTATTAGCCTCTGTTGTGCTTTCTTAGAGAAAAGAATTGTTTAAATTTGGTTTTGTCATGAAATATCCTGGTTCCTCCTTTTATGGTGATTGAGGATTATGCTGGATATAGGAGCCTGTGTCTGCATTACATCTGCCCAAGATTTTCTGACTTTTAGAATCTCTGTTGAGAAGTCTGCTGTAATTCAAATACGTCTGAATTTATTTGATACTAGATATTTATACCTTACCCCTTTTAATGTTCTTTCTTGATCTGTGCATTTAGCGTTTTAATTATTATGTGAATGGAGGAATTTTTCTGGTACAATTAGTTTGATGTTCTGTAGGCTTGTTGTACCTTTATGGCCTTTTCTTTCTTTACCTTATGGAGGTTTGCTGCTATGATTTGTTGAAGGTGTTTACTGGATCTATGAACTAGAAATCTTAATTCTCTTCTATATCTATTATCCTTAGGTTTCAACATTTAATTGTGTCCTGAAATTCATGGATGTTTTGGATTCAATAAACCATACATGTTTATCTGAGATGGGTGTTTTGTGCTTTGTGGGATGACCTCCTTGACCCCAGGCTGCATGAAGAATCTCAGCTGACAATGGGGACATAAATTATAAGTATGTGTAGCAAGACCTAGGCTTCTTCCAGGTTCTTGGATATTAACTGAGAACCTCAAATACAGTAGTAATGTGATAGTGTGCGGTGAATCTAGTTACTATTCTCTATTTTGATATAGATGACTCTTTTTGTGTCATGGTCAGCTTATAATGACTAGAAGACCTAAGCTTGAGAATAACCAAAGACTACATTGCTTCTCTAGCAGCTGAGCTTTTAAAAGTCCTGGTGTGACAGCAACTGTTGGTGGACATTCTGGATTATTCCTTCTGTACTTTAACTCTCTGTGTCACTTCCACCATTAGTTCAATTCCATAAATTGGAAATTCCTCATTTGGAAGAAACACTCTTTTTTTTTAAAGATTTATTTATTTATTTATTTATTTATTTATTTATTTATTTATTTATTTATTATATACAAGTACACCGTGACTGTCTTCAGACACACCAGAAGAGGGCATCATATCTCATTACAGATGGTTGTGAGCCACCATGTGGTTGCTGGGATTTGAACTCAGGACCTCTGGAAGAGCTGTCAGTACTCTTAACCACTAAGCCATCTCTTTAGCCCAAGAAATACTTTCTGAATATGATCTGAGATTGGCCATGGAAAAAGGGTAGCTTGAACTGTCCCACCTAGGTTCTCAGCCTGCACAGGCCTGCGCTCCAAAAGAAACCTGTGTTCACAGCTGTTGGCTGGCTAAGAAAGATTTCACGAGACGTGATACACAGCCCTCGGACTTCTGCTCCAGTCATCTGCACAATTTTTTCCGGACGATATCCTCATACCTCCAGCAGGCGGGTGATGAAGCTTTCCACTCTCAGCTCCCCTTCAGCCATCTTGTGGCCACCAGACTCTCCTCCCTGCAGCAGGAACAAGGGCTTCTCCATGGTGGCTGCAGCAGCAGTGGTGGTTTGGCATTCTCACCTAGGAGACCCTATGCTTTCTACCCCAGTTCCAACTCACCTCAGGCCCGGGCCTTCCCCCCATCCACTTCCCACGGAGCAGGGAGAGCAGCACCCACTAGAAATAAAAGGGAAGCCCTTGGTCCTGCCAAGACTGAACCCCCAGTGAAGGGGCTTGTTGGGGGGAGGGTGGTAATGGGGGGAGGATGGGGAGGGGAACACCCATAGAGAAGGGGAGGGGGAGGGGTTAGGGGGATGTTTGCCTGGAAACCCAGAAAGTTAATAACAATTGAAATGTAAATAAGATATACCCAATTTAATAAAGATGGAGAAAAAAATAGAAAGAAAAGTCACACATTTAAAACAGAACAATATGGACCCTAATTTTAAACCACAGCTCTGTCAATTAACTATACCTTAAGGAAGCTCAGAAAAGCAGGCCAAACAATTAATATTTTCTCGGTTTAAGTAAATAATAATGTCCGCTTCTTGCTATTGTGGAGGGAATTAAATAGATAATATGTAATCATGGAAGTTTTGAAGTACCATCCATTTTTCTGTTCATTAAATCAATCTTACTCATTTCATTGATCAAATATGTATGTTTTCTTTTCATAGTTACATGTATAATAAAACCAGTATAAAAACCTTCAGAATATTCAGTTATTATAGATATTTGTCATTTCTTACAGAGGGCAACTATGATTGACTACACCCAATTCTATAAAAAACAAAACTCAGGAAACCTGGCCCTTGGCAGCAATGAATCAAGAAATATCTAGGATGGTGGGGCATGAATTCTGCCAAGCAATGAACTCAGATAGGTGGGGTTGTGAGGAAGATGTATGGTTGAATAGCACACTAGATTCACGTTGTATCATCTTGATTTAATCGAAGGACAAAGAAGTGCAGTATCTCTGATGGCTTTCTTCTAACCCCTTGAAAGGTTCGCTGGGGTTTGACCTCAGTTCTTCATTCTGCTTGCTGGGGCAGCAACACTCAGGGAAGCTTGAGATTGCCATAGGCACAGTATTAGGCTAGAAATGCTGAGTAGGTGATACTAAGTTGTTCAGATGGTGATACCCATTTCATTTGTTCTTAACGTGGACCTAAGGAAAGACAGATCGAGGTCCTTAGAATACAAAGATCATTTCCAGTTCTTTTCTACCTTTCCTGAATGAAAGACTGGTTGGCAGAGAATGGTAAAAATTCAAGAATTGGTAGATGATGCTTTGAATGGAGGGTGGGTTTCAGTGCTGGTTTTAGACAGGTTCTCAATTACCCCATCTTGTTCTCTAAGTTGCTCGTCAGGTTCACTTTGAGCTCAAATAAAGCTGCTTCCACTTTCCAACAGGTAGTCTTACAAAGGGGCCTCCAAGGACTGTGAGGACAGCATTAGCCAATGAGAGCTGAGGTGTGTAACCCACAACTATAGCTTTATCTGAAAGACCCTCAGACAGAGGAGACTCTCGCTCCAGTCCTGAGGACAATCACCACCCCATGAACACACAGGACTCAGTCTTGATGTAAAAACAAGAAGTTTACTTTGGGATACCAATGCACTGGGGCTCGACACGGTCCTCACACAGGAGGAATGTGAGGAGCCTCAAACAACAGATATATACAGCTTAAAATGTCAGTTAAGATTACACAGTTTCCTTAGCTCAGCTATTTCGTGCCAAGGATAACTAGGCAGATGTTTCTCATCCTGGAATTCCTGGGATAAGGCTGTAACCACAGCAATGCAGCTATTTCAGTACAAAGGACGTCTGACTTGATATATGTTTTCTTATCCTGGGGTTCCCAGGACAAGGACCAAGGATATCTGTCTTGGCAGGTGTTTCTCTTCTGGAGTTCCCAGGAAAAGGCTATAGCTATGTCAGCCTATAGCACAGCTGCATTCAGTACCAAGGACATCTCACTTCTATAGTGGTCAGTCAGCTTCCCAGAGATGTTTCCTGTCTTCTAATTGCCCTGCAGTAAATATGTTCTGTACCCTCTGTTCTTATGGTCCAGCAGCTTCCTAGAGAGTGGGTGGGAATGTGCTTTCTGTACTTTCTGTTCTATTGTCTAATGTGTAGGGGCTAAGCGAGGGCCAGCTTAAAAGATTCTCATTCGTAAGAAATGGCTGTACTGATATCAAACGGGCATCTTTCATATCTACTTTCTTCCAAGTCTACCAGCCATCTCAGATTGTTGCTGTAATATGCCTGACAATCAAGGACATAGAAAAATAACTTGATACACGGCAAGGACATTGTGATCATATCCTGTGTTGTTATGTATGTTCTGGATGAGGTTGGTTAAAATGACAATATTGCACAAAGCTTTATATAGGACCCATCAAATTAAAGGTCACTATACACTGTCATAGCTAAAATGGCCTGGTCAGAAGTGACCACTGGATCACTCTTCTGTAACTTCACATGAAAGGCTTGTGCTTTTTGTGTTTTTTTATTTTTCTGTTTTTTCTTATTTATTTATTTATTTATTTATTTATTTATTTATTTATTGTTTTATATGTTGTCAGGAAGATAGTTCAAGTCATGGATCTGCCACCAAAATATGAGCTTTGCTACCAATACTGTAAACAGTATTAGTGTATGCATTCAATAAAATAACTTGGTTTTTTTTTTTTAAGTAGGATAGATGCGTTTGTGTTTTGTGGGGTGATCCATGAAACAGGAGTGAAGATGCTTGTTTCTTACTCTGTCCACTGAGTTATGTCTCTAGGCTTGTCCTACTCCTTTGGCTGCATCCCCCCCAACATCTGCTGACTATTTTATTTTTCAGATGAAATCACACGTTATAGCTTAGAGAGGCCTGTAAGCAATCCTACTTTGGTAACTTAAGTGCAAAGAGGAGAGCCCCACACTCAGCCTGAGGGTGCATTCACTGGTGGATCCAATATTTCAGTTTCCTCTGCTAACAGATCACCACATTGTTGCCAGGACCATAATGAATGCAATTCTTTCTCCTAAGGAATCTGGTGGCAACTGTCAAATGTTAAGCACAAAGCTTCAGGTTGTACCTATAACACACACCCACATCGCAACCTACCCTACAGGCTATTTCTGGGTGTGATTTCATGCACCTGCACATGATGAGACAGGAGACCTCTTTGGCTACTTATAGGAACTGGTGTGATTTCTCAGTAATCTTTAATGGGTAATATTGCTGACTGAGGAGAATTTGAGGTAGGATGAAACATTTCTGTGCAGGGATTGGGGAGGAAGCACTCATTTAGAAACATAGCAATGACTTAGGTTTTTCCAATCAAGCCTAGAGCCAAATTTGGCTTTGGAAGCATGTGGTGCTCAGTGGCTATGCCACAGGGAAGTCCCCTGAAAAGGGTCCATCAGCTTTTGCTCAGTACAGGGAGAACATTAGCAAGGAGGCAAAGTCTGTTATCCATGACATCAGCCGTCCCTTCGTGGACATTCTATTGTCTCCTAGAGAGACCTTGGAATCCCTGTGATGTCACCAGTATCGTTGTGACAACCAATTCCCTACTTTTTCTCTTACTGTCCAAAGGATATATCCACAGGCATGTTTGCCCGTCTTCTCAGGCGCTTTGGGAGAGTTGATGTTGATAGAGAAGAGTCTAGAGTGAAGCAAACGAAACCTAAAGGTAATGATGGACACAGGACATGGGGAATGTGGAGTAAGTTCTGGGCAGTGTATGTTGAGCTTCCTCTCAGGGGTGAGTATGGGGGACTTCAGCTGGCCTTTATAGCAATGGGCCACAACTACTGGAACATCTCCACAGATATTGAATTCCATGATTATCACAATTCCTGAAAGTCAGGGTTTTCACATTATTAGTTTCTCCATAACCACATGGAGGATATGGCAATGCCTATGCGATTATTGGGTGAACTTCTAGTCTTTACTTTTACAGTGCATTCGGTATGTTAAATTGATATAATAACACCATAAGTAGTCATGGAGGGTATAACTTTTCTGAATTAAACAGGGCATCAATGTACTTCACTTTCATTGCTTCTTTAAATTCAGTGACTATCTGACAGTAGTAAGAGGGAGAGAACTGTGCTCCTGGCATGACCTTATATTCTTAGAACTCCTTTGACTACCTCTGGCTGACGGGGCCAATCTTACCTTCATATATTAGAGGTTCTGTGTGGCAGATATTTTTCTACAGTAGCCAAACTATATGGAGCAGGTAGAGAAAGAGCCTGTAACCTATTGGCACTTCTGGGGCATTTGTCATTTCAGTAGGGGGAATTAATAAATCTGTTGACCATGTCCTCCCCCTACATGACTTTTTAATGCAAAGTTATTGGACTAGAGTAACAGTGTAGGATATCTGAGTATCCCTGATCAATCAAGTCATTGTGGATGCTGAATTGATGATCTGACTTCTGAAACCAGAGGGGTAGGGTCCTGAAACCAGGTTGTAGCCTGCGTACCTGATAATAATCCTGGAGAAGGCATCTCTCTGGTACTTGTAAGCCTGTGTGGGCGGGCATAGGGAACACCTGGCTGCTTACATCTCTTGGTCTCTATATAGTAGTGGGGGAACTGTGATCCACTTAGGATGCCTCTTTCACATAGACCAAACTCCTTGCAGTGACACTGGCTTCCAAGCATGTTCTCCTGTTTGGACCTCACTGTGGTCTGTGTATGCTCTATGCATTCGCCCCATGAGGGTTCACTTGTGTTCTTCTACCTACAGCAGCCTGCAGACAGACGTCATCCCCTGAAAATGTCCTAAACAAGGTGCAGGCCAACGAGGAAGAGGAGAGGCTGAATAGAGAACTGGAGCTAACTACCAAGGAGAGAAATGAGCTGACAGATCGCCTCCTTTATGTGACAGGTGGATCCATGAGCAAGAGGTATGCATTGCTCCAAACAAACGAACTTGTTCTAAACCTCATCTCCCATAGAGAGGAGATTCAGAACCTGACCCTTACTGAGGAGTGAGATTGAAAATGGACTCTCTGATTCTGCCTGTTGAAAATCTGAACTTGCAATCTGAGTGAAGATTTCAGGGATAAAGTCACTGGAGCATGAGTTCCCAGTGTACAATTGGAAAGCCCTTGACAGGTGGTAGTTTTGCAAGGTTCTAGGTGCTGTGAGTTTGTGGAGAGTGTTTGTACTTGCTAGGAAGGTGACTGAACGCTATCATCTCCTGGCAGCAGCCTTAGGTGACAGGACCCACAGTGTGCATATCAATGCTTAAGTAGAAGGCCTGAGGCTCTGGCCTGCTCCTTCTTGTCTCTGTGCCTTACACTCTGAGACAGTAATGGTGCATGCATTTCTACTGATTCTCATTGTGCTCTTTCCATATTTGTCTCTCTTTCTCATTCTCTGAGTCTGTTTACTTTTCTTTTCTTTTTCTTTTTTTTTTTTTTTTGGTTCTTTTTTTCTGAGCTGGAGAACTTACTTTTTTTTTCTTGTGGGTGTGCCCCAGTTTGTGTGTCTGTGTGTGCACAGGTCTGCATGCATATGCACAACCTTTATATGTTTCTCTATCCCTCCACCTTTGGAATTTAGGGGTCTGTTTTTTGACCTCAGGATTTACCTTTATAATAGTTTCATGGAGGTGTAAGTGCTTTATTTTGGAAGCCCCACTTTCAACAGCACAGTTCTTTGCCTGTGTAGTCACATTTGTCTATACATTTGTATGCCTTGGGCAGATTATAAGTTTGTGGCAATATCTGGTCTCATCTCCAGAATTATGTGTACTGTCTGCCTCTAGAATATTAGTTATTCGGCTTGTAGCATTCCACTTGTCAAAACAGGAAAAATGAAATCAGAGGTTTCTGGATGTGTGTGTGTGTGTGTGTGTGTGTGTGTGTGTGTGTGTGTGTGTGTTTGGGTAAGCTCTGTGGCCTAGGCTCTTGACAGCATAACAGGTTTGAATGCAGATCCAGCCCTCCTGATTGAAAAATGTGAGCCAGGGGACCCTTTATCTGGGTGCTTAGCTTCTGTTGTCCTGGGCACACAATTCCAAGTTTCTGAAGCTGAAGAAGATCCAAATATGTAGAATTCAGAAAGTGTCCTTCCAGGGCTGGGGTAGTACAGGACACAGCCTGAGTTCCTCTAATCCTAAACCTCGATGTTCATTGGGTTCTATCTTCCTGGGGCCAGCCCCTACTTCAGGCCAAATCCATTTTATGAAAACTTGAAGATAAAGGAGAAAGAGGTCATGTCATTACTGCACAACTTAGACACAAAGAACATTGAACATCGTGAGAAATTTCAGGAGCTCAAGAAGGAGATTAACTTCTATCGGTAAGTACTGGTCAGAAGGCCCCATCACTTGTGGAATGGCCATGTCTGCCTCTCTTTGTTCTGGACCGGAGGGTCTGCAGCTCTGGGCCCATCTCTTCTGCTGTTTAAATATCACTGTGCCGTGGGTCTTTTGGACTCAGATTCAGTTCCATAAGGGACTGTCAGTTATCACCACAGTGTCTATGCATCTTTAGAAGGCTCTGGATAGAACTACACTGATTCAGGCATCAGAGTGTTATTAGGCCAACCTGCGGCTCTGGGGTCATACCAGGTTTAACAAAGCTCAATGTGTGGACCACATGGTTTACATGACCTCCCTTGGTTCTACTGTTCTCTTGTGGTTATTTGCCGCCTACTAATTGATGTTGCCCCGATGCATTGGGCTCTCATGGGTAGTTGTAGATCCCTTGTTCTTTTGGAGAGACATGGACTCTTATTGGTGCTTGGGTCACAGGAACAATTTATTCTTCCCTGGATTGGCCGTTTGCTGTTTGTGCAGCAGCCTTACATGTATGGAGATGTATTCTTGAAGTCTTTATGGGTATCTGGGTCCTGGTGGACTTTGTGGGATTTGGCAGTTGGAATGGGAGGAAGAAGCTTCAGGATCTTACTATGCAGAGTGTGTTTCCAGCAACCTGCACAGCCGGCTCCTGATGGACCAGGCATGTATGAAGAAGAAGTTGGTCACATTGAAGCAGGAGAGCAAGGAGTTACAGCGATATTTGTTTGAGTTGAACCCGAATGCTGAAGACGAACAGGAGAAGACCAGCAACCTCCAGACCCAGCAAAATGTGGTAGGAAAAAGCAGCTGAGTCAGATTAACAATGTCTGATACCATTTGCCTATTGGATACATCTTTGCTTCCCCTATCATCTTTCTAATCTCCCCACACCCAATCAGTCACCCACCTCATGTGATAGAGTTATTCATGGCTCTGTCTATGCACAAGTATTCTGGGATGTTAACCACTCTCCAGAAACTGAATTATTGGCAATTATACTTCTCTGCCCTTTTTGAAACTGCAGTCCAGAAATGGTGACAGAGGAATAACATATCACATGACTGCATCTCCCTGTCATAGATTGGATGCTATGAAGAGTTTTGAACGAGTTCTTGGTCGTGTGACAAAGGTCATACAGGGGTAATGTGATGGTTGGAAGCACCTTGTAGGGATAAGAACCAAGTGCAAATGGCAAATGAGTCCTGGTCATTGGCTTTGATCTCAGTATCATGTGGCCTTCTCCTTTCTTCCTGCAACCCAGTTAGGTCTCTTCTCCTTTCCCCGTTCTTGGTTTTCACTGGTAGAAGTTTGAGGAGCAGCTTGTTCTCCCACAGTACTGTGAGGGTTGTTGGTGACTTTCCCCAGGCTGCAGAGATATTAGCAATGATTTCAGTGAAAAGATCAGTGCTGTCTCTGCAATGCAGCTGAAGGGACAGAAGGCAGCAACTTGACAGCTGGTATGCGTGTCCCCACCAAATCAGTGTCTTAATAGCTGCCTTCTCCTCCCAGGTCTCAGGAACTGCAGGAGACATGGAATAGGACAGATCCCAGGAAGACAGCCCCCTGAAGAGTGAGTTTCTCTGTCAGGAGTTCCCTGCTGACGACAATCCTCAACAGTCAAAGACTTTTTTGGGGAGAATATTCTTCTTCTCAGTTAATTTCCTCATTGTATAGAGACCCTAAATTTATGTATCCGTATGCCAGCCTGTCTCATTGAGGTCTTTCTCCTCTCTCATACCGACAACACCATTTGAGAGACATCTGAGGGGACTGCCTTGAAATCTCGTGTCCTAGAGGAGAAACAGCACTACAACTGTGTTTCTAAATGTTCATTAAGAAAATGCTGTTAAGAAATATTTTTGGTTATGATTTTCATTGAAGTTTTCTTTTTGTTATATCATAGTTATATATTCTTGTTACTGTTTTTCATTTTTTATACCATTTTAGTTGTTCATTTTATGCCTGTTTTTTGTAAATTGTATTCCTTATGAATAAAAATTGATTTGTAACTCTTGACTCTTATGACCATCTTATTCAAGGGTCCTTTCCCCTCCTGTAGACTTAGAACTGACAGCTAGATATGGATCTTTGCATGGTCCAGTGAATTCAAAGCCACCAAGGGGTACACAGGGTGATGGTGTCTTTTGTGTATGACTTTTTTATGGAAACACACTTTATGATGTAATCACTGACATACTGTATCCATGCTCTCATGTCTTCTGCTCATCCTAGTCTATATCAGTCTACAACACACATTCCTTATTGACTGTGTGCACCAGATATTGAGTAACACACACTCATGCCTGTAGAGCTGCAGAAAAAATGACAACTTTCACAAAGGAATATAGAATAATCCTAATCGAGAACCATGTGCCTCAGTTTTTCTTACAATACAGCAATATTATTAAACCAGAAAGATAATGACCATCAACGTCATTTTGGGAAATAGGTTTTTATAGGTGCTGTTTCACTTGATCATTCATATGCTGTGTTTTTTATTGTTGCTGATTATATTTATTTTTATCATTTAACTCAATGGATCTTTTTTTTTTCAAATGTATGTCTGGGCCACTCCTGAGTGCATTTCCCTCATGATCAAAAGAGGGAATAGCATTCCCCATTGTAGATGATTGTTAGGGACCATGTGGTTCTTCTGAGTGAGAAGCAGATGCTCTAACCTGTGAGTCATCACCACAGCTCCTGTAGGTAGCTTTTGTCCTTCCAGGGCATGTGCTATACTAGATGGATATGATCACCTTCAATTAAGGAGAGAGATCTCAGGAGATGTGTATGTACAGGTGGTTGAGCGGTGCCTGCTCAATGTGGCAGCCTGCTAGGCATCCACACCGGGCTCTGGTGCCTCCACTGCTCATTGTGCATTCAGGATCATCCTCCAGCACCACTCAGTTTCAATTCCAAACAGATCTTTCACTTACTATCGATGATTATATACATTAAGCACATCTGATAAAATACAGAAGAGACTAGCCTCCTTCTACAGGCCAACTTGGCATAATGAATTCTTTTGATAGAAAGCAAGATAATTATCTCAATCTATGCAGCTTAGGGAGGACCTCAAGAGCATCCATATTGAATCCAGACTGCAGCTGTGACCACATGTTTCTTTTCCAGAGCAGGTCTGTGCAAGCCCAGAAGTTAGGTGGGATAGTTCATGTTTCACCTTTTACCTTGAAATCTGTGATTTTATTGAGAAAGTATATTTTCCACGTGACTCATTTCCAATTTATGGAATTAAACTGACTTACTGAGAGTGGAGGTGACTGAGAGAGATTAAGTGAAGAAGAATAATCCAGTATGTCTGCAAACAGATGCTGTCTCATTAGGGCTTTTCAATGCTCAGCAGCTGGAGAAGCAAGGGAGAGGCATTGGTGACTCTCAAGCTTAGGTCCTCTAGTCATTATAAGCTGAGCATGACACACAAAGGGTCATAGTTATCACACTAGAATCTAGTAACTAGATTTAACCAACCTACCACATTAATGCTGTGTTTGGTGGTATTTTTTGCCCTCTTAGGACCTGGAAGAGGCTTGGGGTTTTCTAATCCTACTCATAATTTATTAATCTTCCCAACACTATGGGCTTTGTTCTGTTAATGCTAACAGCGCCATCCAATACCTAGGATATTTTCTACTGACATGTGTGACGTGAGACAAAACAGTCCCTGTCATCCCTCACCTGAATAAACTTCCTTAGAGGACAGTGTAGGTGGAGGGTCCTTCTTTCCTCTCCAAGATCGAGAAACATTTCCAGTCTTCAGACAAGTGTGTCAGCCATTGTCCAGTGACTGTCCTGAGATGTCCACAATGTCAGCTGAGTGAGGGCAGGGCAGGGCATTGGGGCAGGGCTGGGCTGGGCAGGGCATTGGGGCAGGGCAGGGCAGGGCATTGGGGCAGGGCAGGGCAGGGCAGGGCAGGGTAGGGCAGGGGACTGGGGCAGAGTCCATGAGGTGTCAGTAGGCAACAGGCCAGCTGGGGCTAGTGTGGGTACAGGGCTTCTAGTGTGGGTGTGAGAGGAGGAAATTAGGAATGGTCAGATTCTGATGCAGCATATAGGCGGGAAGGAGCTTAGACCATCTCAGTGCCATATAGGGACATTGTAGACACTGATGGGCAGTGTGGGGATGGTAGGGTCCCATATACTGCTCTCCGCAGGTGTCAGGAGAGCATACAGTGGCTCTGTCAGACTTATGACAATCAGGCAGGCACTGGGTGCAAGTGAGAATCATGGGACAAGTCCTGTGTGCAGCCTGGTTTGGGGACATTCCCAGGTGCCCCATGGACTGCAAATTAAAGGCAAAGGACACAGGGAAGCCAGCAATTCCCATGCACATGACATAAATACCTGTAGAACTTTCTAGAATTTCCATAGACTATCTGTTACTAGTCCTCATTATAGAAGGCACCAACATTCTGCCCTCTGCTTCAACTTGGTGAGACAGCTATTCTAACTCCAGCAGGAAGGCCTCAGGGAAGACAGTAAGAACTCGCAGGTGACCCCTTTTACCATTGAAACAGGGTCTTCCTATGGAGCCCAGAGTGGCTGTAGGATACTAATGCTCCTGCCTCACAGTGACTAGAATTCCAA